>NC_133494.1:11919448-11943518 GCF_025370935.1 Choristoneura fumiferana
ACTATCACAAATGCGAAAGTTTGTAAGTCTGTTTGATTATTTGTTGTTTGTTATTTGTGTGTCATCACATCTAAACCGCTAAACCAATTTAGATGAGATTCGGTATACAAGCGATAGTTTGAGTCCCGGGAAAAGACATAGGATAGTGTTTATCCCGGAAAATTGCATAGTTCCCGCGAGTGTATGATTAATTTTCGTGTCACAATGGAAAAGTTAATAGTAATTCTAACTACCTCCATTTAGGTGTTCAACTTTTTGGTCTTCACCTATACACGTTACATTATTAAAATATGCATTTGTTTCAGTAATAAGAGGAAAATCAGATTTGACCAACTAATTTTGAGTCGCCGCGTTTCGCCTCTATCCTCTTTTACCCCCCCCCCCCTTACCCCATGTCCATATTGATTAGCGCCAAAAAGTCGGTAGCCCCTTAAAATAAACCTGAAAAAACCTCATTATACTATTAGTTACGAAGTTAGGATATAGTTTTATTTTTTAGCTAATAAAAAAAATATGCTTATACAAAATATTTTGCTTACAAACGGGCATCACAAAGGTGCATATAGACAGCTATATACTTAGGTTATTGTACCTGGGCGTTTTAAAAATAGTGTACTTACCCTTTCTTTTTTTCCACAATATTTAAAAACTCTGTCGGAAACATGTTTAAATGTAAATAACAAAATGGACTAATGGAGGAATGTTTTTATAGTGTTAAGGATTATATTTAAATCTTAAGAATTTGTAATTTTTCAAATAGTAATTAAATGACATAATATAATAATAATCTAGTGAAAGTAAATGTCTTATGAATTAATAAAATGTAGATAGATAAAATACCTAATATTGACGAAAATTACAACCTAGATTTTTAGTGACCTAAAACTAAATATTTTTAGAAATAAATATTTAAAAATAAATATTGCTTGCATGCTGAATATATGTGCTAAACTTATTCTAAGATCTTTTAACTGTATTCTTACAAATAAATGTTTTTGAATTTGAATTTGAAATTTTCGATAAATATGGTTTTTCTTACTGAGAATCGAGAGCACAATCGATTCCGATCGTTTAAAAAAATGTTCCATTTTTTCATACTTATAAAATTTTATATGAGTCAGTTTTGTCACGCCCATATTGAATGTATGAAAAAAAAACGTCGCAAAATTGACATATTTTTAAACTATCGGAATCGATTGTGCTCTTGGTTCTGTTTAGGGAAAACCATATTTTTCGAAAGTTTAAAAAAAAATAAATGGTACATTATTTTTTAAAACGCCCAGGCATTCCAAAAAAAAGATACCGTACCCATTTTTTTTAAAACGCCCACCTATATTTTGCGACCAACCTTATGCTGTCTATTCCGATACCCAATGGTGACTGTATTGAATGTAACGTAAATCTGCTTGAAAATGAAATACCTCAGCTGACTGTAGTCGAGTCTCAGTGAAACAAACCCTTAGCTTGAGGCTCGGACATAAGAGAGGCTATTTTGAATGGAAACAAAGCGTGACGTCACAAACAACGTTAACTCAAACATTGTAACTGGCAATACCGTTTCATCCGAAAACTGGCTCTGCAGCCTGTAGCTGTAGGGTAGGTTTTGTTGTTTTAGCTTCAGTTTCAGTGTTTTGGTTTAACAAGTACTTAGAAGCTTTTGTGTAGCTAGATCGTCAGTAAATTGAGGCGAAGCGGTGGCACAGGAGGAAACTAATTGTATAGTGTCTTTTACAATTAAAATGTTCTAAATTTAAAGTAATAATAAAGCGTTATATAACGTTTTATCCTAAACTATCTATGTACTTACTCTTAATCCACATCTTCGCTTAACTTCAAACGTACTTATGCCTCACAGCAATCTCACATCAAGAGTAGGATCAGGCCAATCGTACGTACATACATCATAGGTATTTTCGCTATCGAGCTTGAGAGTAAAGAGTGCATTTAAAGACACAAGGTACAAAGTGAGTAGCTAATTAGATTCGATGTTTTGAACATGAAACTACCGTGAGACTCACTCATATTAAAGAAATTATATTAATTATTATTTTATTATGTCGGGCTAAACTCGATTTAAGACGTGAGTTATCCGGGTCAATGTATTTAATATAGATTCGATGTGTTTAATGCTCCCTCAAGTATCGTGAATTAACACATTATTAAAATATTTAATATGTCCCTGTTCTAGTGATGGCATTTCCCTGGTGCATAGACAGAATTTTATACAAGTGAAAATTTATGTCAGTTGTGAAAGCGTTCATAGGAATGTGAGCTAATGTAATTGTAAAACACCAAACGTAAACATTTCATCAATTTAACCTTTCACTCCCACAGTCCACCAAACAGTGGCTTGAAAGGAGGCGGGAAAACACCGACAACGACAAACAACTGGCGCAATCACTAGTGCAAATGTTTACTAACATCGTGCTACACATTATAGTGAATTTGTACTTTTGGAACTGAAATAGGAGACACGTGCATTTACTGCTCTATTCCTAACTTTTATATGAATAGATGCCAGTGAATTAATGATATAACTAAGGATTAAAAGGGCGTGAAAGGACTTCAGCCGAGTTTAGACTTGCAAGAAAAATCGTGCAATTAAGTTGCATTACATTGCGAGGCCGTAAAGCCAACGAGTTTGTAGCGGTCAATCGAGCGCAGCAATGTAATGCAACTTGAACGATTTTTCTTGCAAGTCTAAACTCGGCTTTAGAAGCACATAGGCAGTTTAATAATGTGTGTGTAATTTAGTTTAATAAATGACTTATTTAGAAAACAACAGCTATGAGGGTTATCGTTTTTGTCTCACTAGATGGCGCACTGTTGCGTGAGGTTTTTAAGTATGGCTTTCAAAGTCTGTTATTACGGGCGTGAAAACATAGTTTAGATTAAAATCATATTTAATACACCTTAAAACCGTACCATAAAAATATCGAGCATGCCACAGTGTTGCATAGTCCCCGTTTTGTTCGGAAAAAAGGGAGGACAAAGGTTTCCGAAAGACAAAACTGTCTAAAAACATAGACATTCATTGCCCCGGAACGCATATTTGCCATAATTAATTTCAGATATTGCAAAATATTCACAAAATTATTCTAATTTTAAATAAACCCGCGTAGCTCACCCAAAAACTATGAGATTTGGCATTTTGGAGAACTAACGCTACAATAGCCTCATTGGGTAGTTTTCTGAGAAAAAAAATACTATACTAATTACTCCGTCAAGTATTTTTTCATTTGTCAATCAAACACAAAATGACAAAGATGAAGCGCGTCAAAGTTCGAGAGTCGGCCAGTGTCGAACGGTGGGACGTAACATCAAACTTTAACTGGTTGTGGGGCTGTTTCACCACCCGTTGATTAATTTTAACTGACGGATGAATGTGTCTCCGTTTATTGGAACAAAACAAACAAAGACGGCATCACATTTATCCGTCAGTTAAAATTAATCAATGGGTGGTGAAACAGCCCCTATATCTTCATAATTTTTTATTTACTTGTCAAAAGAAAAAATACGTGTTCAATATTTTGTGATAATCAAACTGACGAACTAATTAAGTTTTTCAAATCACTGTTAATTTTAAAACCAAACAACTATGTTCCGTTTGCTTTGAAGAATTCTTTATTTAGGATGTTTTTGTGTGCAAAAGTTTGAAAATGAAGCAATAAAATTGTAACTCACGTTCACTGCTTTGCTTGCAAGCACTTTCATACAGCCCCCCAAGTCATCATGAAATCAATAAACCAAAATCTGAAACGCGTTCATATATTACGGCGGTAACAGCATAGAACAAAGCATCGCTATAAATGGGTATAAATAAGGGAAGTGTCGCTAGAGATGGGTGGAAAAATATCACCGTGACATGCCTAGGAGGAACAACGTTACAAAATCACTTAGGTCGTTTCTTCGTTATCTCGGTGTATCTGCCACTCACGCAACGATAACGTCTTGGTATTTAATAACCGTCAATATAAAAAAAAATACTACGAACTTTTTTTCAAAGTAGTGCCGATATTTGTCGATGATACGTTTTTGTCCGTACGTACACTCCGAGTACACACGTTACCGACCATACTGATTGAATTGATTAGCAAAATGTGATTTTGTGACGTCTAGCATCTGATTCTACCAAAACGTATATTGTTACGAGAGCGACGAGGGGGGCTACTACCATTCCTCCGACCGTCCCTATCACTCTTGTATTAAATAATATTAGCGTCAGGGGGACGGCAGGATACGAAGTTCGAATTTTGCACTTCGTAGTATAGGGGTGACAAAGTCACGATTATTTTTCACTGTGATTTTTTTACGACAGTCACTGCGATAAGTAGGACAGTAACGTTGCCCATCTCTAAGTGTCGCGCGTTCGGTGGGCGATTGGTCCCGATTATGGCCCCGCGGAGACTAATATCCTTTTCTTTCACAAATGTTTTTTGGGGAATGTTATTTTTTGGCGTCGGCCGCATCTGGTGTCCGGGGCGGGTAAGGACCACCGGCCAAACGTCGCGGACAGCGCACTTGGGCCCGTGATTAGAGCGTTAAAACAACAGGAGGCGACATTCTTAAATTATGATTTATTGAATCAGACGTTACTTGGCGGAACTCCATATTTATAAACTATAAATAATTATTTTGCTCACCAGCGACCTTTACTTATAATTATTGAAGGTCGTGAGGTGAGTGAGCAAAGTAATACGGTATTTGACTATATAAATTATAAATTAAAACTACACAATGCCTGTTATCGAATAGAAAAACAATTTTTAATACCTTTACAAATAACAAAGTTATAAAGGTTTGAAATTCAAGATTAGACAGAGAAAGACATACTGGCAGACATACGAGCATAGAATGATTTTTCGTCACAACGCCAAGTACCGCCATACTTGCTGTCATAGAGAAAAGCGTTTGAGAAAGAGACACACTATATAGATTATTTACTAAAAAATCAATCAACACTCCACTCACACGTACCTACAAGCGTACGTACGAATGGGTACGAGTAAGATTGCTGATCTAAAAATGTTTTGCAGAGCCTATTTTTAACCCCCGACGCAAAAAGAGGGGTGTTATAAGTTTGACCGCTATGTGTGTCTGTGTGTGTGTACGTCTGTCTGTGACACCGTAGCTCTTAAACGGGTGGACCGATTTGTTTCATAGACATGTTTCATCAAAATCGGTTTAGCCGTTTTTGAGATATTGAACTTTGAAGTGGCACAGTCGTGGGTTTTCCAACTTTTTGTTGGTTAGGTTATGGCATCTCCGGTTAGTTAAATGCTGTGAGGGCCGGGGTCACTTAAGTTAAGTATCCTCTTAGTTGGGCACGTGTCCTCTGGTTATAGTCACCAGGTGCGATCCACAACGCAGAGCTCCTATTGTGATTGGAATTGCACCGTTTTTTAGAGGGGACCTTTATTGGCTGTTTTGTAATGTAATTTTTCCGGGTTATTGCTGCGGAAATTGAGACAGAGTTTGCTAGTGATTCGACGTAGAATTTTTATGAAACAGGGGACTAGCGAATGGTAAATAGTCATTGCCGCCCAGTACCTAACAGTCCAGAAACACACTAGTAAGATTATAATAATAGAAATGCATAAAGTTTTTATGGAGAAGAGACGCCTTAAGGATCAAAGACAGGATAATGGGGGCGTGCATTCGGGAAAAAATCGTGAAAAATCCATTTTGAACAACATTTTGTAGGACCCAGACAGTGGCACTCTCATCAGCTAAAAACTCGACTTTTCCTCCCCGACTTCCTGGAATTACTACGGGAAGGAGAGGTTTCTCTACCCACAGTCTTGCTTCAGCCATTTGCTGGAAAGCTGGGAGAAGAGCATGCATTCCCCTGCTATGTTATGTGTCAGTCTTTTTTTGTTTATCCCCATGGGTTTCTTCCTTGACCAACCCTCGCCCTTTTCTTTACAATTCTAACCTTCTAGTGTTTAACTTGACTTGCTAATGACCAATAGATGACAGTCTGCTGTGACTTCTATTGCTAATGACACATTTAACATGACAAGTACTGGGACAGTGACTAAGGTACTCGCACCTTACTTAGTCACTTTTAACATTTCCAATTAGCTTTTAGAGTAATAACCCTAGCTCACCGAACGTGCATACAATTTCTAATATAAGAACCGGCAAAAAGCAAACAAGCCTGGGTTGCTCCGGCAGATATTAAAGGCATATCTCTCTATTATGAGCGGGAAGTTCTGTAATTTAAGGGCGAGCTCGCGCGGCATATGGCGGCTGGAAGGGTTGCCAGTGTACCGATATCGATATTATAAAGTTAGGTTTGCATCGATGTCGATGAAACAAAATGGAACTAATTAGGGTTTTTAACAGGCGAAATATTACTAGATGGCGTTAGTATCGTAAGTCCGTTTGACGTTACAGTCTTTCTTGCGTTGCGATGGCTCATTTAATTATTTGTCAAGGGGGGCTTTTATGAAATTCGAAAATCGAAGTTCGTAGTAGCTCCCGCTGGGCCGTGGCTCCGAGTCCGAGTCCGGGCTCACACCTCCGAGATTTAAGTGCGAATCTACACCTGAAAGGACCATGCGTCAAAATGGACCAAAAATCAACAGAGCTGAGAGTTGGGTCAGTAAAATGGTCTGCTTATCTACTTTATTTCGTTCTATGGGCACAAAGTTGAATTCCATTGCATAACTGAGATATACATATTTTAGTCAGAGTAAATATCTATGAGAAACTGTGTTTTTCTTGAAGAATATCGGTAGAATATCTTATATAAAATCTTGCTTGTATGAAAGCTTGGAGAACAATGTTAAGTCTAAACATATTTTTATTTTACACAACTTGTGAACTAATTATCCTGCAGGATTTTTAAAGCCATTATAAGGAGAACTTTCCAGGTAAAACACAGTTTCTCATAGGTTTAGCTTTGCAATGAAATTGAACTTGGTGCCCATAGAATCAAAATGAAGTACACGTAAAGACTTCTCAGCTCTGTTGGTTTTTGGTACACTTCCCATACAAAGTTGACCATGGTCCTTTACTATGACTTTTGCGGTGAAGGAAAACATCGTGAAAAACTTCTAAAACCAGTCACAACTCGATAAGGCTCAATAAGGCTCAACATTAAAACAACTTATCGATAGTCGACATCGGACCCGCTCTTCCCTAGCAGCTCGTTCTTCAGACACAGCTGCAGCTCCCCGCGATTATAACTAGCTTAGCGTACTCGCCGTTAGCTCACTCGCTTATTGCGATATTAAACACGTGCAATGTCACAGTAGGAGTACTGATTCAACCATTACCACTCCAACATCAGCAGATGATCGAGGGTTCAAATCCGGGCTTGCAAGAGTAGTTATTTGAAATTAACTAGGTACGAACTTTGCGACGAAGGAAAACATCGCGAGGAAACTGCACAAACTTGCAATTCAATGGTTGCATTTTACTATGGGCATCCACAAAACCTTGACCTATGGCCTCACAAGCAGAGGATCGTGGGTTCAAGCTCCGGCTCGCACCTCTGCGTTTATCGAAATTCTTGTGTGAAATTACATTTGAAATTTACCACGAGCTTCACGGTGAAAGAAAACATCGTGAGGAAAACTGCACAAATACACACAAGCTACGAAGCAATTCAATGGAGTGTGTGAAGTTCCCAATCAGCACTGGGCCCGCGTGGGAACTACGGCCCAAGCCCTCTTATTCTGAGAGGAGACCTGTGCCCAGCAATTGGACGTATATAGGCTGGGACAATGACGATGAATGTGAAAACGTTTTTCAGTGATATTGGCTGTGAGGTTTATAATTGCCGTATTAATGTTCTTTTTAGTTATATAGTTTCTGTCCAATGTAATATGAATATGTTACAGACATGTATGTAATAGGAATAGAATAGAATAGAATAAAAGATTTATTTGCATAGAATAAGTAGTTACATCAAATGTCATTAGATGGTAATGAGACAAAAGTTTTCTTGGTGAAGTTTTAATTCTTAGAAAAACGCATAAATATTAATCACTTTGGTTTTAGTGGGGCACCTGAACGTGATCAAAAAAGTAGCAATAAATTGTACCACAGGTAGTTGGGTTCTTTGACTTATTTATTTTACCACATTTGTTTTTGGTACATAGGCGTGAGCAGGGGCCCATTATTGGTACCTCATACTAGAGATGTGACGCTTAACTTAAAAATCGATAGTTGATTAAATTATTTTACTTCGTTATGTATTTTGACGCTCGAAAAAGTATTTTTGTTTTATTATTCGATAAGATGACTTTTGGGACCTTTTTATTGTTCAATTATGTTGGCTTTACTTATGCAAAATTTGGACCAAGCATTTCGTGCATTCGTATATCTACGATTTTTATTGCTAGTCTTGTATTGTCGCCACTTTTTATTTAAACTAGTTCGTTTTGTTCAGTATTTGTGAAATTTAATTTATCATAAATATTTGGTATCTTACTTGTCATTCATCATCAGCCTATAGCAGTCCACTGCTGGACATGGGCCTCCCCCAATGAGCGCCATTGCGCCCTGTCCTCGGCTAGACGCATCCAGCTTCCACCAGCAGCCTTTCGCAGATCGTCACTCCTCCTGGCCGGAGGGCGTCCTGGGGATGGCTACGTTTGCCAAGACGCGGTCTCCACTCAAGAACTTAAGACGTACTTAAGAAGTACTTGTCATTAAATACAATGTATTAATTTAATTTTATAAGCGTTACGAATAAATAAAATCAACTACAATCTTATCTATAAGGACATTATAATTTTCCCCTTTCCGTGCGGAGTTTGTCAAAGGTATGAAATACCTGTAGTAATTCCAATATTATTGTGCTAATTGTAGTGTACTATTGTATTAAAAATCGATTATTTTTTCACATCCCTACCTCACAGTCAGGAGTGCAAACAACTCTAAAATTGGTTGTCAGAAAACGTAATGTCAGATCGAAAAGGGTTGCCAGCCCTTTCCCTATTCTTGACATTTTAAATTGTTTATTTGCGAACAAGTGTCAAGTTATTTATTCAGTGACGGGCGGCGGTGTTTAGTACACATTCGCTCTGGAACGTGATTTGATGGACCTTTTGTGAATGTTAACATGGGTTTTAATGGATACGACGAAATATAATATTTATATAAACTACTTATATTTTCCTTATGTACTTTTGATAATAAAAAAATAAAACAAATGTGTGTATGAAAGTTATCACACACAGGCAAAGTCGAGTTGTTGTTCCAAATTAGGAAAATTCTTACAAATACTTTAAATGCAATAATAAATCTGTTTGTTACTTCTTCACGCTTAATCCGCTGAACGGATTTAGATATGAAGAGTTTTCTTGAATTTTTTCCTCGGGCTTTATAGTGATATTTTAAAGTACCTATCTCAAAACATTTCTTCTATCTAAATCTCAATCTAAATCATCCTAATGAAGAATCAAACCGTTTATTATCGGTGTAATCGGCGGCCGCGGTCGCAAAATCGGCGAGCCTCGATTAGCCCCGCCATTTTGTTGTGATATGCCACCCGCCGTGAAGTAGGCGCACCAGGCGGCGTGGAAATGACGGATAAATTAGTTTGGCTCTCAATGGCGTTTCGCTAGCACTATGAGATTGGTTGATTATTTTATGTAGCTAGGGTGGAATGTGATCGGAGAAGCGAATATTAGCAATTTTTAATTCGATACGTAACAAATTTGATTCGATTTTCAAAGTACAATGCATCAAAAACATGGCTAAGAACATTTTTAATCAAAAATTCAGATGAAAAATTTTCACGGGCACGGTCAGTCTGACTTATCGAATGGCTAAATAGCAAGTGTGATATAAATTACGAATGAAAACCGCGAAAACACAGAAAAATCAATCAAAACTTAAACTGAAATGTTTCAGACTTACCAAAAGTCACAATTCATCACAAACATTCCCGTAAACGCGGCATAATTAGTGGAACATATATGGTAACCCTACACGCGGCCGCTGTGGCCACACGCCATGCAAGTTTCGGGTCGCTTACGGCCACTTTGAGGTCGAGCCCGCCACCTAACTGCCTATCAACTACTAGTTCATGTGTACCTATGAAATACTCGTTTTATTTACTTATGTTTCGTTAGTTGAGACATTGGCGTAAGTACTTAATTTTTGTCAGCAATGGTCTAAAATGTATTCGCGTATACGAACACACTGAGCACCGAGGTGTGACGTGTGACGGGATGCGGCACATTTCATTGAGAGATTGCGTCAAAGTGGTATTCTTTTGAACTAATTCTGAAAGTATCAAATACAATGATGTGCGTTAGAGGCACTGAAAATCCCTTCCATCCTATATTATTAGTACCTATGAGAGAGTTTTACCAGTACCTATTTCAATCCCAATCAGTATCCTGTTGCATAATTATATTGAAGAAGAAGAAATGAATCAGGCCTAAAGCAAAGTTATTACAAAACGATATACAGTGTGCTTGTGTGTGGTACAATTTTAATTTATTAAAATTTCAAGCTAATTAATTGTATCTTTCTTCAATACATGTGGCGAAAAACTGATAGCAGTAGAAACAAGTAGAACTATCCATTCAAGGTATGTTCTTGTCAGAAGTTATTACTTTGTTGTCACCTAAAATATTTTCGAAAACAGATCAGCGATCAAAGAGTTATTTTTATTTACTTTTTTTTTTCCATCACATCAAATTACCATGTTTTTCGAAGACAGTTGTCATTTTGATTTGTTGCCCATAGCTCCATTAATCAACGAGTTAGTCAACGTAGGCTAATAAATTTTGCTTCTAAGCAACCCACGCCTCGTGTGTACGAACCTTAATCTTTTATTATGGCGCGTTGCTTTTATCGTTCAATGCTCCGTTCGAGTCGACATTGAAAATTGTCTTAGTAATTTTATTTATTTAGAAGCTGTCGGATCGCGAAACGTTTTTGCTATAAATGGCATTTAATTATTTAACGTTACGTTTTGTATTTTGCCTTTCGTTTCGTGGGAAAATCGTGATCGTCCACAATCAAACCTAGCTTCTGTATCAAAAGTCTCAAAGAAAATACATAAGATGAGCCTGTCAGGTTATGTCCGTGCATAAATAAAAAAATAATGTGTCACCTAAAATTATAAGAGGCTGAAGTACTATAATTATTATTATCCATGCTTACAACGATTATAAGGAAATTAAAAAGAAGAAACAGCATTTAATTCGTAGCTGCCTCCGCAAAC
Source organism: Choristoneura fumiferana (assembly GCF_025370935.1). NCBI lineage: Eukaryota > Metazoa > Arthropoda > Insecta > Lepidoptera > Tortricidae > Choristoneura > Choristoneura fumiferana. Next base: position 11,930,643 of record NC_133494.1, read on the forward strand.
GCATCGGTAACTGAAGACGACCGCGCGCCAAAACTTTTCCAAGCAACTGTCAAAGTTGGCGCGAATTTTCTCTCCAGCGCGCATGCGCGCGCTCCCTCTCGCTCGGTCTGCGGGTAACCCCGGCGCGAGGTTTGCGGCGGGAAAAATGTGTGTTTTGGTGTGCCGATAGCGGGAGGCCACAGCACGCAGCCCCGCCCCGCTAACGCGTCTTGAGCCACTTAGTCGGTAAGACGACGGGCACACTGCGAGAAATAGCGAATTCGTAAGAACTTCAGTGTTGCTATAGGAAAAGGTATTGCAGTACTGACTGGGTTGTAGGTTTGAAGGATTTGGGTATCTGTAAAATTGTAAGAACTATTGTGTAGGCTATAAGGATTTAGGAATGATGCTTAGTGACGCATTTGGAATTAGTGTTTGACTAAAGAGGTTTTAGGAAGTCATTTTCAGCTTGGGGGTATGTTGTTGTGTATGAGTTCTGGGAAGATTTTTTTGATGCTCGAGATTTTTTTGTGTGGCTTTTGAGAGGAAGATAATTTGAACGTTAAGATGTTTATAGACAATAAAAGAGAAATTCTTGGTTTTTGTTTCGTAGACTTTGTGGACGCCGTCTTACTTTCCGGCCAGATATGGAGCCGCGAGCTGTCAAAATGGAGTGGGAAAAAAGGCGGGAATGCGGCTCCACTTTATGTGAGGCTCGTCATTGCGGGAAGGAGAGCGCGCGCTATGCGGTAAGGTGTTAGAGCGGGACGTCGAACACAACGTGGTTTATAAGAAAACCCAAGACGTTGGGGCGTGTTTGGCGGGTGGGCGTGTGGTCGACGCGTCGGTGTGAGTGCGATCATTTGTGGCGGCAGGTGTGTGGGTGAGGGCCGCTCATCCTTTTGTCAACGGCTGTATCGGCTTCTGGCTTTAGTTATTAAAGTACGCTGTTAAATTTTATGACGGTATAAAATTTCCATTCTCAGGTTTGGTGTTATGGGTTTTTTGATGCTCGTACTTGATTTTAGATTAATTGCTGAATAAAATAACACTCGAATGTGAAATAAAATTTCATTTCATGTTAGACAACCAGATGGCCTAGTGGTTAGAGAACCTGACTATGAAGCTTGAGGTCCCGGGTTCGATTCCCGTGTCGGGGCAGATATTTGTATGAAAATACGAATCCTATTTATTTATTATTTGACTGGCAATTTTGAATTACGTTACCATGTTTGTATAAATTACATTGTGTCTTACTAATACCCACTATAAATGCGAAAGCAACTTACTTTTTCTATCTGTCTGTTACCTCATCATGCTTAAACTATTGAACCGATTCCTAACTATCCATATTTTTTTGCTACGTCATCTTAATTTTTCAGTAATTCTGCTTAAAATTCTGCACTCATAATTTCAATTCATAATTTATAAGGACCATCAGCCAAATAAGTGGTTTATCAATTTTTAAACAAGTTCCTATCAAATGAGTAGGTATGTCGATCGCTAAAGTCGAACTTTCAAGTTGACAGACACGTCTATTGGCCTTATTGTTTTGTGACATGCAAACGATTATCAACTTTAGAGTGGTAGACCACATATTTGGCTGATGGTACCTAACTTCTCTGTCAGTTGCGCTTACGCAGATTTTATTTTACGTCAGTCAAAACTGACAGGAAAACGCCAGTATTAAATTATGTTAATAATATGCAATCTCGCTAAGATATTTAGGTAATCGACATTATAATGCACTTGTAAACTTTTAGACTGGGCACGGTAAAATAGTGATTTCAAAAAAATGCAGCTTGGTTTAAAGTAGGTACAATAACATACATTCATCATGTAACTATATACTGATCCGTTATTTTTGTTCATGTTTACGTACTCGTGGCGTTTGTTTATGCTAAATTTAGACTTCCTGTTTATTCAGTCGAAGGTTTCCAGTATCACTGGAAGAGAACGTATTTTTGGAGAAATAGGAGCTTTAGCTGTTTCACCATCCATTGATTTTGACGGATAAATGTGATGCCGTCTTTGTTTGTTTTGTTCGAATAAACGGAGACGGCATCACATTTATCCGTCAAATAAAATTAATCAATGTATGGTGAAACAACAAAAGAAATACTAATCGAATAACGAAAACCTCAACTAAATCAGTCAGAGGTCTACATAAATAGTCTTCTGTCACACGGTAGAAGACGAGGGTAGAAAGAGATGGTGAATTCGATGGCGAACGTACTGACGACGCACCGGCGCACTGGCGTTAGGCCTCAGATCAGTAGTTTTTGAGAAAATCATGAACATACATACAGTAGAACAAATTGAATCATGACCCAGGGTGGAACCTTTTAATAATCAATTTCACTATGATTTCCTTGACAAAAGTATGAGATGTCAAAATGACATTAGTAGCACAAAGGTTCTACCCTGGGTCATGATTCAATTTGTTCGACTGTACACGCTCTTATGTACCGGGCCAAACAGAGAACATTTATTTTTGGAACCCTTGGAGTACCTCTGGATTACTGGTGGTATTATTGTGATTACGAGTGTAATGACTACATGGTAATTGTCTATGTTTTATTAAAAAAATTAACTAACCTAAATTTTAACCAGATATTTTTTCTTCGCTGTTTTCGCTGCATTATGATTTTTTTAAACATTGGCTGCATATCTATAGTTTCTTTATATAGTATATTACGAGTATGGAAATTGCATTATGATTGGTTTTTGGGATCTTTTTGTATTTTTTATTTCAACTCCAAATTTGTTATTTTTACGGGTATCCGTTGGAAAACCATATCGAAAATACAAACTGAGACATGGATGCACAGAAAAACCAGAAAAAGAGACCAGCGCTGGGAATCGAACCCAGGTCCTCAGCATTCCGTGCTAAATGCTATAAACCCCTACACTACCGCTGGACATGCGATTTGAAACAGATTTTCTAGCGATGAGACATTTTTTATCAAAATCGGTTCAGCTGTTTTTGAGATATTGAACTTTGTTTCTATAAATGTTATTAGTTCTACAGTTAAACTCCCCTGCCCCATAGAGGTGTAATTAAAACTTATTTTTAATAAAACTTAACACTACGTTTTGCTCGTGGCATAAGTTGCGGGAAAATTATGTTATTTTTTTCGGTAAGAACATTTAAAATTACTCTACCAAAGATTTTTTTTAATTTTCTCGGAATGTTTGGCTTTTTTTGAATAACGTTAACAGTTAAACAGTTCAGTTTAATTCCTTTTAAATATTAGGAAAGCCGACAACTCCGGTTTTTTTCCAAGCAGAAAATTTTACCTGCGTCAGGGACTTCAACCTGGATCTTATGATGCTGGGCGAGGCATGTCTTTTATTGTTATTAACGTACGAGTACGTTTACTTCAATAATGCCATGATAATTTGCATTTTTTTTGTTATATTTTTGACTGAGACTTTTTACATGTGGTCACTCGATATTTCAATATGTTGGTGATAACGATAATTTTCCAGTTAGCATTGCAGTTGTTATTTATTAGTTAAAATGCAGAAACTATTTATTTCATGAATGAAAACAAATACTAAAATTGTTTAAATTGTGTTAATTATCATTAAAATCTGTTGCGTCATGCACTGTAACAGTATTTAAAAAATCAGCCAAGCGCAAGTCGGACTCACACATCGAAGATTCCGTACTTTGTAGATATCCTTGAATATCCAGTGTCAGCAGAGCTCGCTTCTAAGAAAAATGTACTCGGTGTAGGATTATTTTATATGGTTACAGACATAGACAGACAGATAAAAAAATACTTTTTTTATTAGTTGTGTTAGAGCTGTCTGCATACCACAAGTTTCTAAGACAACCTGAGGTAGGTACGTACCCTATAAGTTTTTTGCCACCTTTTTAATGACTTAGAAGTTTGATTCGATCATTCGTTCGCTTGGGGTAACAGACCTGAGTATTTCAAATTAATTTTGACGTGATATCTCCGTGTTTCTGAGAAGAAAAGTCTTGACAGACGTACAAATCCCTAAAAACACACGTAGATATATAATGTACCAGTAAAAAATAGGATTTTAATCGAAAAGTATTGTTAGAAATTAAAATTAAGAGATAATTAATGTTAACCAATTTCTGTTTGACAGAAACAAGCGAAGATCTTCATAGTAACCGCAAGTCGCTGGGTGATCCGTAGCACTCTCGTAGCAAACTCGTAGCCTGAGCTACGAACTGCTACAATCTACTACGAAATATACTTAAAATGAATGGTTAGTATTTTGAACTGCAAAGAGATAAGCATTACCTACTACAAACTTAAAAGTCATCATCATAGGAAAAGCTTATTTTTCTAGGTGGAATAATTGCCAATTTTCTCTTCTCCAGCCAATATTATTGAGTTCTTACTTAATTTATGAACCAGCGTTCACGATTTCCTTATTTTTTTCTATTTTTTTATTAGATACTTAGGGGCTGTTCTACCATCCATTGATTAGTGTTAACTGGCGGTTAGGTGTGATGCCGTCTCTATTTGTTTTGTTCGAATAGACGGAGACGGCATCACATTTAACCGCCGGTTAACGCTAATCAATAGATGGTGAAACAGCCCCTTAAGTCTCTCATTTTATGGTATTTTTTAAATATGGAGGTTTTTTTACGTTGAACTTTTTTTCAGTTAGTGTTAAGGTTGATAAATATAACCCTTTCAAAAGGTCTATTTGAGTAGGTATTATAGCAAAACCAGTTATTTGTGGACCTATAATCGGTGTTCACTAAGAACTGAAGCAAAACCAGTTATTTGTGGACCTAACTATAAACAGTGTAATGTATATTTAGATACTTAGGACGTCTTTTAGGCTTTTTTAAATCTCGATTTAAAGCCGAGTTTAGACTTGTAAGAAAAATCGTGCAAGTTGCATTACATAGCGGCTCTCGATTGACCACTACAAACTCGTTGCCTTTTTGGCATCGCAATGTAATGCAACTTGCACGATTTTTCTTGCAAGTCTAAACTTGGCTTTAGGCTTAAACTGATAGTTCTTGTATGGATCTGACAGGACTTAAGACCACTTAAACCTAGATTAAAAAGCCTGCAAATGGAGTAGTAGTGTAGATTTAGATAGTATAGTGTTTTCCACAATTATGAAAAGTAAAGCTATCTCAAAATACTTTTAACTGTTTTTGGAATCTTTCTTATTTTTTGCTAAAATTTTAAAGATTGTATTACATTGATTGATTAAATAAGACGATCTGGCTTGCCAGACACGTTTGATTGTTGCTTCTAGAATATTCTGGTATAAAAAACAAATGAACTCGATCCCCGAACAAAGGAACGAACTTGTTTAATATTAGAGTGGTCCTTTGAGCCAGCATTACCCACGGACGTGCGGCGTCATACGGAGGTGCACCTCTTTTGCTCAACTATCTCTTTTAATACTTATTTCTACCCGCACCCACACAGAGGGACTCCCCCCCGGAGTGTCGCGCGCTTGTGTGGGTGGACTTCTTTCCCCTTGTCGCTGTGTGCGTGAATTTCTTTCGAGACGTAATAAGGGGACCGTTTCTTTCCCGCTAAGGTTTTAATGTCGACCACGGTTCGGCGGCGAACGCGCGCCTTCGCGGTTGGAGCACCAACTTTTTTTACTGAAGTGCGGACTTGTGTTAGTGGCCAGGATTTTTTTTGTCGAAATGAACGCGCCGTTCAGGTATTTTTTTATTGAGGTTTTAATTAGTGTTAAGTTGGCAGTCTTGGAAGTTTGGCGGGTAAGGCCCGCCGCGCACAGTTAACCGCAGGCTCATTAGCCCGGGCGCACACTACGCCGCGACGATTAAACTTTGGAGATAACGGCGCACGTGATAAACCGCTATCTCTAACTTATTACGCGACACTAATTTATATGTAAACAACTTTGTAATTATTTTTTGTTTATATTTTTATGTAGTATATAATGTTTGTTTGCGTGTTTTGTTTTTTTGTTCAAAGTTTAGTTATTTATCGTCAAACCAGGGGACGATGTGATGTGTTTATAAAAAAGAAATTGTAAATCTAGATTTCGTTTTAGGTACTTAAGCACTAAGTTACGTAAATAATAACATAATAAATATATTTTAAAATATTTATAATTATTTTCAGTTTATGGAATTAAATCAAAAACAAAATATGAGTTAGAGCGATAAAAACAGAAAAGTACTTTAACATGGTTTAAAGGTTTTTTATTTAATATTTTGTTCTCAACTTAATAATTTCCAGCATAAAAAGAATTAATTTGGAATCACCTTCTTTTAATTTTGCATAATAGTTTGCAAAGCATTCAAATTCTACACTTAATTACTTTATAATTGTCATATATTTAAATTAACAATACAATACACAGACTCTTTATTGTACACCAGAAATAGTAACACCTAAGTATTAACCTAATTATCAACACATACATAAGTATTAGTAAATTACCTACTTAATCTTTTTTTCATTTCATTACGACATTTCTTTAGGTTTATTGTACCTATAGAGGTACATAAATTACTTCACTAATCACTGTATTATCGTATTAATTTAACATACATTTCAGCGGATGTTTGGACGAGTCTGATTGAACACCTATGCCAACAGCTTTTCAAGATTTTTCTCTTAATTGAGTTTGGTTTACCAATACGTCAAAGACGTGACTTCATCCCATAAAAAAATCATAAAAAAACCTTTGCAGCAGTGCTACATCAAATTGCCCCACCATCTGTTGAAATATTCCAGATTAAATTTAAAACAATGTATAAAATGTTTTGAACATGAAACTACCGTGAGACTCACTCATATTAAGTGATATTGTAATGGATAACCCACGTCTTAAATCGAGTTTAGCTCGGCATGTTTCGGGCTATTTCGTAGCCCTTCTTCTAAGGAGGACGCGACTCGGCGGCTGCCGCAACACGCGCACTATAGTCGCGTGCTCCTCATTTGAACGTATAAAAAGTTATTTTAATTCGTTAATAAACTACCTAAAAAGTTACTTTAAATCATACTAAGTTTAAACATCGCACGCATTCCCCCGTGTATCCATAGGCTTCACCATGTCCCGGAAACTTGTTAAAAAGCGGGGCAACTCCCATTACCAACTTCACCAGTAATTGTGCGAACGTTTGTTACAAGTTTGGGGGCAAGAATACACTCATTACTGAACGGCTCGTAATAGGTGACTTGTCGCCCTTGTCCTATTAAGTTAATAGAGTACTAAAGTACAAAGTTTAAATCTTTTGAACGTAAATAGATATATTCTAATTGTATTGCTGGAAAATCAACATTAATAGTGAAACATTAAGTAGTATTATAATTATTGACGTAAATTAATGCTTCCGATGTCGCATTTTAACATACGACATGTATCAAAATTGACGGGCAAGGTTATTGAGGTTAAAAATACTTCTTGGAAAATTAGTTTATACCATTAAAACTGAACATGTTTAGTTTTCATCCCACAGTTTTTATCAGCTAGATAAAAAATATGATAATAATATTCAATTAATGAAACCTTCCTCTTACTTTTGGAAGGCCGTTAGAAACAGAGCTTTATCTTATCAAAACAAACAGTAAAACTTTTAAGCACATCGCACACTTAAATCAATAAACTCCTTATTATTTTAATTCCCGTCTCTGCGTGATAAATGACACAAATGTCGTGAGGGGAGGCTGTGTGAGATAATTCCTTTGCTTAGTTCCTTTGTCGGCGGGGTTGGCGGCATTGTCTGCCCGACTTGTTCGCGATGTTTGAATTTCGAATACCGAATGTTTTGAATTTGGAAAATCGGTGCGTTGACATTTTGGTAAACGTGTTGACGCGATTGAAAATGCACGATTGCTAGAACTCTGCGCCGAGGGATCGTCTTTTGTTTTTGCGTTTTTTTTGGCAACAAATACTAGTCAATTAGGGTTTCTGTGACGGGTCAGATAGCGTTAGTATCGTGACGTTGACGATTTTGAATTTTGTGTCACTCTTGTTATTAGATAAATAATTAAAGGAGATAATTGCAAGCAAGACTGTAACCCAAGACCTATGTCTAAGGCGATATTCTGCCTGCCAAGAATCACACATTAGATTGGTCGTTGTCATTTAAAAAAAATAAAGCAAGAACCTCCTTCGTTTCAATATTTTTGCGACATATTAAGGTGTTCAATTCAAACAGTCAGTTATGTTTATGTATATCGAAGAGCTTTGTGTCATTTAATTTGGAAAGTGTGTGATAAAACCAAAGTGCCAAGTTTTGTAAACGTAATCTGAATTTCACGCTATAAATACAGACCTACCGACGTTAAAAAGCACAACATTATACACGAACACATTGCCCTAATGCAGTGTTATTAATTATGAAGCCCGTATTAGCTGATTTACGCATCGCAATAAGTACGCTTTGCGGGATTACGGCAGTGGAAGGGTTAGGGCGTGCGGCGGTTTTTAATACGTTACTATATAATTTAATTAATTATTCTAGTTGAAATTTTATGTCAAAGTTAAAGCATTAATTGAATGGATATATTTAATATATTATGATATCGTATCGCCGAATGATTGTTTGCCCTAATGCAATGTTTGTTCTATTGTCGATTGTCCTAATTGTTCTACTGAAACCATTTACTTTTCCGGAAATTTATAAAAAAAACCTAACTTCATTTACCTATCCACGCACAGCACATCTCTAGTGGAAATAGCTGAGCGGAGCGAGGCGAGGTAAATGAAGCGTTTCTATTGGTTCATGGAAAACACATTGCTCGCATCGCAACACATACTCGCAATCTCTGGTGGAAACGGAGCCTTACGCATACAATGTGTTTTAATACACCGAAAAAACCTTAGACACCCCAACAGCTATGTTTATTTTAAGTTACTTTATTGTATTTATTTTCAAATACTACCTAATTATGTCAAAAAATATTATCAAGTTTTGCTTTGTCAGTAAATCAGCTTGATTTCTAACTCTACCCGCGTAATTTGTCACTTGTCCGTTGTACTTCTTAGTTTGAAGAAGAAGTAAATGAACGAAAAACGGCCAGTATTAATTTTATCTAAATAGAGCGCAACCTCAATAAGAAAACTTTTTAATTGGCGTATGCTGCATTAAGAACTTTAGACTTGGCACAGTAAAAAAAGAAACTAAGAAAAAACCCACACGAAACCTGTTTTAAAGTATAGTGTAATCGATTCTACTCTCGATTCTGAACATACTACTTTCAGGTTTTCAGTTATTTAATGAATACCTTGAATCCTTAAAGCACAAGGCGACAAATGACACTTCAAATTTAAAATAAGGGTCGGCTTTTAATTTGACGTCACTACGAATTCCCGCCATTCCTTACAATACGGTAAGTCACACAAATTAAACAAAATTTGACTTTAAATCAAACGTCAAAAGGTTTTGTCGGATGTCATGATACCGGTGTTTCTGTAACTGGCTGATTACAAGGTCTTGTTTATGTCAAAAAGGGGGCGCGTGTCAGTTGTTTTAAGACTAAAAAGTTTAAATAGTAAGAAAGTAAGAAACCCGAGCCGAGTCGCTTCCACATGACATGGTTAGGTATAATATTCTTGTATATGTCTTCTCTATATGTATATGCGTTCTAGGCATATCGTGAAATGCGACATTTCATGAATTAGCTAAGGGACGTCCGCCATATCGTTCAAGATTTGCCTAAATAGTGACGTTTAGACATATCATGAAACGCCGCCATTTCATGATTTGGCCAGTTTAGGCAGATCATGAAACTCCTAGGCATATCATGAAACGGCGCCATATCGGTCCTGGCACTTCGCCGGCCGCTGCCGCGGCACGCCTCACTTCGCTCGCTCGGCTCGTGCGTTGAGGTCACAATTCATACTACCTAACAACTCCTCGCTTCGCTCGTCGTACCTACATTTTTGTTTTTTATTGGCATATCACGATGTGCCCGGTATAGAGCTAGGAATATCGACGAATGCGTTGCTCTAATCGATCTGCCGTAGTTTTTTTCAGGCACATCGTGATATACCTGGCCAACGACATGCCTAGGAATTTCATGATCTGGCGGATTTTACGATTGGCCGCGACATATACATCATCATTAGATACATAAGTATACGTCAGCCAGCTCTCAGCGTTAGGAAATGTCGCTGTAGACGAATACGGCTAGGAGGAGATGATTCTTGTACATACTATGCCTAGTGGTTTGATCTATAGTCTCTCAAGCTGAGGATCGTCGGCTTAAACTCGGACCTCTAAGTTTTTCGGAATCTAATGTAGTGCAATATTATGGAGATTTCATTGAAATTATTACGATGTTTACGTGTTTGACAATGACACCATAATATGCCCAATAATGTCCATAGTTGCCACTGCTATATTGTGGCGCTGTCGTCGTGCAAAGATGCCTTACAAAACATCTAGCTCGGGAAATAGCCCACTCTGCAACCGTCAACTGTTTATTACAATGTTTTGTTTAGTTTTTTTACTCGGTTGAATGACTGCCCTGTACTCAGAGCAGTGTCAATCACAATCCAAATTCAGGGCATGTCTTAAGCCAGGAAATCCGCCGTCCGTCTTGCGTCCAAGACGCCATTTGAATATCAGCGCCCCGTGGGGTTGGACACGGTCGGATATTACATTTGCTAACCCATTTGTAACCGTCACTGGTCCACCCGTAGGATGATCATTATCCGTGTCCGAGTCGACCCTAGCGTCTCTCGGGACAGGGCCCTTAGGAATTTGTCCCTTTGCACCATTGATTCCCTCCACATTCACTCCTCTTTAAAATTGGGCCGATAATCGATGTTATTGGGAAACGGAGGGCCGGAATTTTTTATTAGTCGCGCAGATGTGACGCGAATGTGCGATTTAGCTAAATTGAGGAGAGCTTTGATATCCTGTGGAGCGCGAAGATTTGATGCACGTTTGGGATTTGAAAGTGATCTTTTTTACAAAAACTACCACCTTCAATGTTTGAAGCCACTTGACAGTCCGGAGTGCGCGACCAATATGCCTCTAACCGTCCGGGTTTTTTTATCGTCGGACGCAAAGCGCCGCGCAGCCACAATTTTCTAACTACAAGGTTTTGAATAAAGAAAAAAAATGCAAGACTCATTCAAGTACAATAATAGCTTATAATATAAGATTTGTGCACAAAATCAAGGTTAAACTTTACGACACTAAAGTATCGACGGGTGGGTTGAAGCATTTTGGTTTTGGATATCATGGTATCGTCGGACTGTCAAGTGGTTAAAATACCTAAATCATCATCATCATCATACAAGTCTACTGTTAAACATGAAAGGCTTCCCCCATAGACCTCCAGTTGCTTCGGTTGAAACTGGCCAGCATCCACCGTTAACCCGCGGTTTTAACCAGGTCATCCGTCCTCATTGGTTGAGGTCCTACGCTGCGCTTGCCGATCCGCAGTCTCCATTCGAAGAACTCTTCGCCCCAACGGCCATTTATTTTATTTGAAGGCAGTTAGCGATCAACTTTTGAAGCTTTCATCCGAAATTTTCATCGCTGTTTTAGCAAAAGACAGCAGCAATCTATTCAAACTGTACCTTGGTAACAAAAGCGTTAGCAACCTTGTTCTCGCTCCATAGTTTTCACAAAAACCCAGTCCGTTCGACCGAGTATTGCGCAATGAGACAGAATGTAACGCGAGCCCTCCTTTGCGGAAGGGTGGAGTAACGAGGTACCCACTCGTATGCCCTACACGACCGTACAAGCTTTATTATTTACGAGCAGCCCTTTATGTATGTTTTTACGCTAAGATTTTATTGCGATCGTATTCATGAGGAGAATCCGCAGCGGAATCACGACTGTGTTTTGTTTTGAATTGTTCTGATTGTTTAATGGGAGCTTGGAAGAGTTTATGTTTATTGTTAGTCGATACGATAATTTTCGTAGCATAAAGTGATTGATAATCTTTCTTAGTATTTTCTGTGACTATCTCAGTAAGAATATAATCAGCTGTTCAAACACAAGCACTAGTTTACAAGCTTTCATTTGACTTGCTTATGTTTGGTATTTGGGTACGTAGTATGTCTCAATTGGGTCCAATCATTTTTGAAAGTCATTTTTATTTCCGCTGAAACCGTACATTTTCTGAATTTTAAAAAAAAACACCTGTAGAACTAAGTTTGTTTTTTTATTACACAATTCTGAATATGTTTTAGAATAAAAGAGTTACGAGTTCTGACAAATAATTACCATAGACCAATGTTAATGAACGCGGTTGTGATCTCAAGATCTCGTGAGAATATCGGGATAAGCGTCCAGCTATCTACATTTTTTTTAGCCTGCCAGTGCCCTACTACTGCTGGGCAGTGGCCTCCCCTTCTTTCCGCCACTCGTCTCGTCCCTATCGAGCTATCTACATACCACATTCAATCCATCCAGCCGTTTTAGTGTGAAGTGTAACTAAAACAAAATTTCCGTGGGAATTCCCTAAAATTACATCGTGGTTGCATTTAAAATAACCGTTATTTACCTTTTATTCAGACAGGATCCACCCACGTGGATCATCATCATTTTTATCGTTTTTTTTAAACATGTTAACTTTACTCTGTCGAAACCCTCAAGACGCTAAAGCGGATATTATAGACAAATCGCTAAGCCTTTACGACGGAGCAAACAGGGGGCATGAGCCGGAATTAGGTTTACATCGCGATCGACATATCGTTGTAACGGGGCTATTTGCACGCCGGGGGCGGGGGTGTATTCTAAGTATTATTGCCGGTGACTAAACGTACGGTTAGGAAGATCCGGGATCTTTTTACCGGCTTGAAAAGGAGGGTTGTTGAAACTATTACTATAATAATATTTCATATTCTTGACAGAGCGCTGGCGCGCAGTTCCCTTTTACAATTAGGACAGCCTTAATTCTCTCGGTGATTAAAAATATTACATCATTTTAATTTAGA
>NC_133494.1:11947148-11970730 GCF_025370935.1 Choristoneura fumiferana
TACTATAACCCCTACACCACCGTTGGACAGGAGTCAAGATACAAGTTTCTCCTATGCACACATATCTCAGGTTGCCTTTTTTACTACGCTACTTAAGCAGCAAAAAATTCTAAATTAATCCATATTTTAACTGACCTTTCAATTCTAAATTACTCCATCATAAACCTTGGGGAAATATACGTCAAAAAATATAATGTGGATATATATGTTCACCATTTTAAAAATTCTACCCTTAAAGGGGTAAAAGGGAGTGTAAGTTTGTATGGAAAAAAACGTTAGGTATATATATTGAAGATATACCTAATTCTAAAACTTCGTGAAAATGCTATTAAACATTTTAAGTTAAAAGGACATGGAAACATTGTGAATGACTCTTGAACAGGACTAAGAGAATACGTGATTCGCCATTTTCAAAAATTAAACTTAGGGAAAACATTAAATAATGAAATATGAGTAAATATCAAAATAATTATTTACTGCTGATTGAAGTATCTTAAAGAGCTTTCACATCACTAGAGCCAACGTCAGTCAGTCAGTCAGCCAGTCGTCAGTCAAGTGTCAATGTCAGTCACCACATTTGTTTACCACAATTGATTTTTTCCATTGAATAAGTACCATACTTTATAAACTACAAATTGGTCATTGAATAAAGAATTCTAAGAATTTTGAAATAATGTCCAAAATAACAAAGGTGGTCACGACTTCTAGGTCTTAAATGCTAAGTTTGTTAAAAAATGTCAGGACTCAGGAGAATATAAGTTATTTGAACCCAAGAATGAACATAGGATACCTTTTATTCCGGTAGAAGGCGCCACCGCACGATAACTTAGATCCGCGTAGACGGAGTCGCGGGCATAATCTAGTTGATTATAATTATAAATATGTATGTATGTTAGTTTGTAAGGTATTTATTTTATGGGCCAAATGAATTTATTATTATTACTAGCTTTTGCCCGCGGCTTCGCCCGGGAGCCCTCGGGAACTGTGCATTTTTCCGGGATAAAAAGTAGCCTATGTCACTCTTTAGCCCATAAACTATACTCAGTGGCACAAAATTTGGCCGACTCTCCATACAAAATTACTTACATTTGGGGGCCAGATTTTTTGCCGCTCAATATATCTCTCCCCCGTTCCCACTCACCTGGAAAAAACGGACAAACATACAAACAGACACACTTTCGCATTTATGATATTAGGATGGATGTATAACATTTTGTAGTATAATACACATACATACACAACAACATACATTTCATACATAACATTTCTTATTGTTATTTTTACAAATTATGTGTCATTGCTGTTATAAATAAATTATTTTCTTTCTTTCATTCTTTCTTTCAATAATAAAGATTATGTATTTGTATGTTTCAGGCCAATGGAAGACCTTGAGCAAGGACGCCGTGCCGTCCCAGAACCTGCCGAAGCTGAATCCCGACGGCACCGTCATGGTCATCCGGAAGAGCCGCACCCTCAAATACAAGGATGGCAAGAAGGAGGAGCCCATGTGAGTCCAGTTTTAATTTAACCCCCGACGCAAAAAGAGGGGCGCTATAATACGGTATTTGACAACTCCTGATTTTGCCATATCTTAATATTATTATGAAAATATAGATAAACAGTAACCCCCTTATTCATTAAACTTAACAAGCCTATGTTAACTAACAAATGCTTTGTCCCTTTCTAAAAAATACAAATGTTGAAGTGACAGATAAGGACAAAACGAATTTTAGCGGCATTTTAACTAAAATAGGTTTTATTGTCGTTTATGAATAAGGGGGGATAGTGTTTAGCGAAGAGAAAATTTAAATCTGTTGAAAATTGGATTTATAGTGATTTTTTGAAAAAACTATATACCTGTCTCTTTCTCAAACGCTTTTCTCTTTGCAGCAAGTATGGCGGTACTGGCGTGTGACGTCACATGCCAGTATGTCTTTCTCTGTCTAATCTTGAATTTCAAACCTTTATAACTTTGTTACTTGTAAAGGTAGCTTAAAAATTGTTTTTCTATTTCGATAACAGGCATTGTGTAGTTTTAATTTATAAAACATATACAAAATATTCAAATACCGTATTATAACACAATATGTTTAGACTATCGCGTTTATTACTAATTTTATGATCGGGTTTTAATTTTGTTCCCTACTACCCTAGTTTCACTCTGCTCGCGAAATTCTGACCAACCGAAGTACCGACCGAGTTGGACGAAGTAAGATGAAGTGCCTCTCCTCTCCACCTATTGTATGCCCCTCATCATCATCATCATCATTATTATCATCAGCCAGAAGACGTCCAGTGCTGAACAAAGGCCTCCCTCTTAAAACGCCACAATGAACGACAACTCGGCTCTTGCATCCAATGGTTACCCGCAATTCTCACGATGTCGTCAGTCCACCTAGTGGAGGCCTGCCAACGCATCGTCTTCCGTTCCTAATAATCATAAGCCATAATATCACGTGTCCTAATACTCTAAATCCCTAATATGTTTTGTACTTATAAGACATAAAACTTAACGAGTAATGACATTAAAATCCATAATATTAAATGCCATAACAGAGCTCTTGTTGGCATACAGCGACTCGCGAGCCAGAAAAGTAGGTTAGGGTAGAACTGCGACCCCTACAGAAACGAACCGCATCTAGAAAAATAGGTTAGGTTGGAATTGCGACTCAATATTATAACAAAAAATATTATGGCATAAGATCATTATGACAAAAAGTGGTTATGGATTTTGAAATAAGTGCAAATAAGCATTAGGATATTCAATATTAGGACAATAAATATTATGGCATTTACATTATGGCAAACGTTTTTATGGCAAAAGACATTAAACAAATGTGTTATGGATTTTGAAATTAGGACAATGATATTATGGATTCCAATATAGACCATGTTGCGCATATGCGCCAAACCTCGTTCATTTTCGCGGTGTGGAGCTAGCTTAAGTTTGACGTAATGTCTGCTATGTTATCTGCTTCTATGTTTATCTGTGGCATTGTAGCTCTCAAATGAGTAAACCGAATTTTTTACAAGCTTTAGGTAGCTAAGTATTTTAACTTGCAATGTAGGTATGTATTGTATTTACAGGTTAAATCTTGCAACCAAATTTTGACACACTTCCAGTGGTCAGATTGACTTAAAATTGGCATTAAGAATGTCCACAATATCCAGTAGCAATATATTAATCTTGTAGTGAAATTATGGTGGTCCGGCCAGAATCGTCTCCACTGGACGGAACTCCGCAACAGTTAGTAGCATTGACTTGAAATTTAGTACGGAAATGTAGTTTAAATGGCACGCAAGTACAATCACCAAAAGGTACGAAAGTCGGCGAAAATGTTTTGTACTAAAAATGAAATGTTTACCAAAAAACTTGTGTGTTTGCAGCGACAAAACCGAGAAGTGGTCGCCGCTGTCCGCGTTGTCGCACGGCGCGCCCGAGACCGTCGAACCCGACAACAGCGTAAGTTGTAGTTGTGGGGCATTCTACCTCAGATCAAATAAAAAGTAATGATGGAGCGCAGTGAAACGCCCGGTTAGGCCGGTTTTATAAACATGTGTGCGCAGGCCAGTGTTACCATAATAATTCTTAGTACCCCGATACTACAAAAATATCGTTACCGTTGAATAACGTTTTAATAGAGTTTTAATTACTTTCACACTTGATACCGTTACTACAATAAAAACGTGATAAACTTTTACAAGACCCAAATAACTAGTTGCGTGTCACTTTCTCACGTTTTAAGCCGTGTTAATAAAGAATAGAATTAATGAAAAAAAGATTAAGATTACATAGCCGGCTTTACCCAATACCTAATAGGGTAACTACAATATTATAATGGCAACACTAGTGTTGACGTTTTATGTTAAGTAATAAGGTTTTGGTGTAGTTTGGTTGCAAGTGTGTGCGTGCCACTGTGTTAGCACACGGATTGGTGTAGTTTGACCGGCCTCACTTCGTTGTTCGCTGCGCCCTATCTTTAGTTTTTATTTGATCTGAGCATTCCACGAAAATGTCCCTTACGAAATGCTTTTGCCTTGTGTGCAATCAAATCCGTAAAGCTCGAGAATATACTGCCAATTTGTTAGCAAAGTCATGAATTATTACCTGACTCAATATCATTTTCACAGCCTTCTCAGAATTATTAGAAGAACGGCATTTCGTATAAGGGACATTCTCGTGGAATGCTCTAACTAATTGGATTACCCAAGTATCTCAAAATGTATGACCAATAGGGTCTATTAGAAGCTTTTTACAACCTTTTATTTAGTTTCACCTGTCCAGTTGTCTGTCTGTAATCAAACCTTGCAAATTAAATTCGACCAACTTCCAGTAGTTGGATTGACTTAAAATTTGGCATACTTATGTAAATTGCGTGACAATACAACAATCTGGTAGTGACATCCTGGTAGTCCGGCTACTTGAAATTGGGTATGCAAATGTAGTTTGGGTGTTTACTGATTGTACTTGTATTGACAAGTATAGTCAGCAAAAAAAAGCTTGTATTAAAAATTACCAAAAACTTATTATAAGCTTTTATTTAACTTGCTAGCTTGCTATGTATGTATGTCCCCGGCTGCACCTCTGAGTTTTTTGAAATTCATGTGCGAAATTACATTTGAAATTTACCGCGAGCTTTACGGCGAAGGAAAATATCGTGAGGAAACACCTGCACAAACCTGTGAAGCAATTTAATGGTGTGTGTGAAGCGGTGAGTATACCGGTATTATTTTTATACAAAAACATAACCCTCCCAACCCATGATGGTGATGACGACGACAACGACGATGATGATGATGATGATGATGATGATGTTATGTCCCAGCTGGCGTACCGTCTGCAGACGCTGCACGCGCTGGCGAGCGCCGTGGCGCCGGCCACCGGCACCGGCACCGGCACCGGCAAGCCGCGCAAACAGGACGCCTTCATGCAGACAGACCCCGTGCACTCCGAGGAGGAGGAGACCTCGCAACCCAATAACAGCTACAGCGAGACCTCGGACAACTCCTTCCACTCCGAACAGCTAGGTACACTCTTAACAAACCCTTTCGAGACAGGCACGCTAATAATAATGAGGGAGGTAAAAATCCATCATTAGATTTGCATAAAACCCCATGGAGTCTGAGGAGGAGGAGACCACGAAGCCCAACAACAGTTCCACTCTGAGCAGCGGTACACTTGAGCAACCAGTGTTCCTGAAGCGGTGCTGCAACTTAGGGATCTTTAAAAAATGAGCCTATCAGTCTCTCAAAGGGCCGGCAATGGCAGTGTTGACTTCCCGCATGCTCGTTTACCCCTCTTAAATATAAAAAAAAACCTTTTCGAGACATTGCGCGCTAATTTGCACCGTTATTTAACACGACACGAGTGGAGCGGTGAGCGAGGTAAAAAACTGTGGGGACACAGGATTGCTGACCTTTGATACGGCTAACGCGCTAGCTATAGTCTGTAGCCTCTCGCGCAACCAGGACACCTTCAGGCAGACAGGCCCCGTGCGCTCCGAGGAGGAGGAGACCTCGCAGCCCAATAACAGTTTTTTTTTTTTTGCAAAATAAATGTTTATTAGTCAAAATACCACGCACAGAACTTATCACGCTAACACACACGAGTAATATTTACCTCGACGTTTCGGCAACATTACAGTGGCCGTGGTCACGACCGTTTATTGTTGTCTTTTCAGAGTACCCTGTGCAATACAAAGAGCCAGAGAAATACGAAGCCAAGTCCTTCGAGCCGCCCAAAGACTACACAAAAAGCACGGAAGATTACATCCCCCAGACAAACGAAGAGTACAACAAGGAGGCGGAAAAGTACGCCCTCGGCCGAAAGTCACACAACGGGTACGACAAACTGGAGTACCAGAAGCCCTTAGAGTACCAGAAGATGGGGGACTTGTACGAGTTCAGGAGTTATACAGGGTACCCCAATGGGTACACTGACAGGTAATTACAAGCTTAGGCTCCGTTTGCAAGAGAGATGTGCGAGAAACGTGTTTTTCTCAAAAATGCTATGTAATATTTATGTTGTGTTCCTTAAAACAGGCTTCAAAATATACTGTTGCAGGCCTAAGCCTGCAAGACAACAGTATTTTGTTTCAATGCAAAACGTCAAATATCCACGATAAGGGCCATACACACGACTTGAAATTAATAATCGAGGTTCGTTTTGAGTCTTTGACATTCGTTTGACACGTGTCTCTTTAATTCCTGAAGAAGTCATCGGAGTGTCTGCCAAATTAGGTCAGCTGGACAGTAACTGATTGCCTACTAGGCAACGTTACCTAGGAGGCTAGGGAATGGGTAATCTGAATTTCTATGGTTCATTTATTATAGACGGAGAGCGGATTGCAAAATTTCGTACCTGCTTGATACCGCGGTGAAATGCATGCACAATGGTTTCCCATAAAACTGATGCCGAGTCCGAATTTGATAGTCTGCCGCGGCGGAACTTGCCGAAAGTACCAAAAAAATAGTCACTTTGCGAAAAAGGGGGCGTTATTTAACCCATCTGATACTGAAATAATAGTCATGGCATCAGTTAGGAATTTACTGGTAGATACAGAAAAGCGAAATATGTCAGTATTTTTTTGCCGGAAGTGTTTGGCAGACGCCACGCAGCGAGCCGACGACTACGATGAAATGTTTGGCATAAAAATTGTAACACATTGCATATTTTGAATATTCCAGTGCGGAGATACTCAGGAACCAGCAGCACAACCTCCAGATCTTACAGGAACAGCACCGCGCCACGGAGAATCAGAACTTCTTCCCTGAGGGCCACATCAAGCAGGAAGTGGACCTCAATGGGGAGGAGGAGAAGTTCCTGTATGAACGGACCAAGGATCAGTTAGGTGAGTATGTCTACTCAGAGAATGCCAACAGGAGATATAATTTAAGGGTCAATCAACTTCTTAGCGTAGCTGGTTGCCATGGTAATAGTCTCTTGGGTCTCTTATTAAAGTATGATGTAATGGAGTAAAAATCTCCTGGGTTACGAGACTGAATAACAACACTAACAAGTTGATTGGGCCACATAATGCTGCGCCATTAAAGACCACGATGTAGATATCGCAGGAATTTTGTAAAATCTAGGAATTTCAGTTCAACTGTTGTAACTACTATTACTAGTGTAATCCATACTCCATACTAATATTATAAATGCGAAAGTAACTCTGTCTGTCTGTCTGTCTGTCTGTCTGTCTGTCTGTCTGTTACGCTTTCACGCCTAAACCGCTGAACCGATTTGATGAAATTTGGTACAGAGATAGAATAGACCCTGGGAAAGAACATAGGCTATCTTTTATCGCGAAAAAGAGGCTTTCAGGGGTTGAAATAGGGGATGAAAGTTTATATGGTGGAAGTTCGTAGCTATCGAAGATAAAACCATGAAACTTGGCATTTAGGCACTTAATAAGAAATAATTCTATATTTGTTTGAGCTTTTTAAAAAATCGACCTGTGAGGGGATGAAATAGGGGATGAAAGTTTATACGCAAGGTCGTCATTATTGAAGATAAATCGATGAGTCTTTATTTAACTTGCCATTTCGGCACGTGAAAAGAGATAAATAAATATTTGTTCGCACGTTTTTTTAAATTCTTCCTGTGAGGGGTGAAATAGGGATGAAGTTTATATGGAAGATCGTCATTGTCGAAGATAAATCGATGGTTCTTTATGAAACTTGGTATTGGGCTACTTATAAGAAATGAATAGATATTTGTTTAAGGATGTTAGCAGAGGGGATGGTGCAGTGTTAGCAGAGCCTTTTAAGCTCATAAGCAAAATGTACGCAATGTGGGGTCATTTTAGATGGCTTATTCACATAGACAGTCAGACATGAAAATTATGATTTTCATATTTTTCTTAATTATTGTGCTATAAGAGCTACCTTTATGCAAAATTCCAAGTTTCTAGGACAGCCGGAAGTACCTCTCCTATAACTTTTTCTGTTGAGGCAATTTGTATGGAAACACCTTTTTAACGACTGTAGCTTTTGATTGCCTGACTTAGAGGTGTGATTTTTTCACAGCTTCCGGGACTATTGACCTGAGTTTAGGGTTTTAATTTCAACGCGATATTACCTTACTCCGCGCGTTTACGAGATAAAGGGTCTTGACAGACAGACGGACGGATGGACAGCAAAGTAATCCTACAAGGTTCCATTTTTCCTTTTAAGGTACGGAACCCTAAAAAACATTTGATGTGGCGCTTTTCCAAATTTCGACCTATTAACTTGAAAATATGGGGATGAAAGTTTCTTAAGGAATTCCAAAAAAGTTACTACGTATAAGTATATTTAAGGGGGTTGCTCTTCCATACAAACCTACGGACACCCCGCATAGCTTCCACGGACATGTTTTCTTAGAGGATTTTTTGAGAATAGTAAATTATGGATATGCTCTTCAAGCAAAATCCAAAAAAAAGTAACTTTATTGCATCAAAAGTGCAGCGTGATGCAGTAAATTTTGATGCATTTTACCATTGTATGAGTACAACTGACAGTGTTCGCAGCGAGCATGTAGTGACATCTTATATGGGTGCGTGAGTCAATGTCACAAAATCAAACTATTGTAAATAGGTATCGACTATTTCGTGTGGTCACGTGACCATCACCTTTGGCTCAGATAATACGACAACTAAATGAAGAAAGCATGAGATCACTGAGAGATCAAGTTCAAGTTTCTGAGTCTAGTATCTACTTTTTTTGTTTTTAAATCTGTTATTTTCGGAAGTTGAAACGCCTAAACTATTATTTCTGATTAATGCAAGGAGGCAAACTGTAAGTAAGACAAAAATAGGTAAGTTACTTTTAAAATTGTCATTTAAAATAATAATTATTTAAGTAAAAGACCCAGTCCTCGGCAAAAATTATAACATTGCATACTTTACATACATTATAATGCGGTGCTTCGATCTAGGACAAGTGGTTTAAATTCAACTTACAAATTCTGAACAGATATTAGTTATTTACTCTTACGTAGACAGTAGCGCCACTAATTTATATAAAGCATATTTATTCTCACAATAAAAGGTGCTAGGTGTAATCACTAAACTAATTAGTTAAAAAATAAGGTCTACATTCAACATACATTGCATGTGTATGTATGAATATCAAGTTTTACAGTGAGGCTCAAATAAATTCCTACATATCACGGCATTTTTACGGCCGCTAAATCTAGGCTCGGTGAATAAAAAGGTTTTCACAATCGAAGTAGTTTTCGTACCTTTTTTATTATTATAACTGGCTAGATAAGTAAAATTTAAACGTCATTATAATACATTTTTGTCACAACGTCAAGTCAATGAGATTGATATTCAAAAGCAATTATGTTTGAATAATTATGGTTTGAACACAAATCAAGAAGTCAAAAAGTTGGCGGACGAGAGGAAATTAGCAAGAGTGCAACTCTTAAACTATTTATGTATGTACGATTTGATGATGAAAAAATTGGATACACGGGTATGTTAATTTTATCATTTTTGTCAGAAACATTAATATTTGTTACAAGAACACCAGAGGCAGGGCTGTAAGAATTTCATTCCTACTGGGTGGCCAAAGTATGGCTTATCGTGTGTACCAAACTTGTGGTCTGCAGCAACCTACTACGAAAACATACCAAATTTCCCTAACTCTTAGTAGCGTCGTGAACATTTTCACTCCATAGAAGTAAGTCGCTTCCCACCGTCTGTCTGCATATGTACGAGTATGTATAGTATGTACTCTATTATGAAGTGATTCAAGATTTATTATTTTATTTATAAGTGTGAGAAACGGCAGGGGTTATGGTTTTGGAGCGTATGTATGGGCATTTCTTTCGCACGCTATGCAACAAGGCGAAGGCAAGGAAAATAAGTCTTTGTTAGGAGTGACACAAGTTGTTAATTTTATGCGTACATGTCTTTCCGTCGGCTCATCCGTCCGTCCGTCTGTTGATCTGTCCATATGTCTGTCCGTCTGTCTGTGTATCTGTGTTTCGAAGTGAACACTACATCTTAGTCCTATTTTTTTAATGATTGTTTACCAACGCACACACCAAACCTTTTATCCTAAAAAGCTGAAATTTAAGATAAGGAAAAATACCTACATAAAATTCTACTGGTTCGTAACTATTATTTAGTTTTTAGGATTCCGTACCTAAAAAGTGCCAACGGAACCCTATTGCTAAGACTCCGCTGTCTGTCTGTCTGTCTGTCCGTCCGTCTGTCACAGGGCTCTATCTCTTGAGTTGTAATAGTTAGACACTTGAAATTTTTACAGATTATGTATTACTGTGGCCGCTATAGCAACAAATACTCAAACCAGAATAAAATAAATATTTAAGGGTGGCTCCCATACAACAAACGTGATTGTTTTGCCGTTTTTTGCATGATGTTAATAACGGCAATTTATTAATTATTCACAGAATATTTAGCTGTGTAATTACTTTAAAAATAAATAATTAAATTAAAATAAAACAAATATTTAAGGAGGGCTTCTATACAACAAACTTGTTTTTCTGGCCGTTTTTTTGCTAATGTCTAATGTTGTATAGATAATGGTACGGAACACCTCGTGCGCGAAACCGACTTGCACTTGGCCAGTTTATTTTTAATACCCAGGGTAGGTATCATGGAATTCAATGTTAAATTTTACAACTCTACCTCTATATCACTAATCTCTGTAAATTTGACATGCAGGCAGAAAGGAATAGCAAAAATCTAAATTCAATATCAGGATATTTTGAAAAAGATAAGTATTGTTCACTAACCGATTTTAATGACGATGATGATGCTGATGATGATGATGATGATGATGATGATGATGATGGTCGTATGTCATCGCTGCCGAATTCTTACTTTATTCAATGAAAGACATGGAGAAACTTTGTCACAAAGACTTAATTCAGATAATTTGATATTACGCTGTCCGTCCGTCTATTTCTATAGGATTACTTAAAACTGAAGCAAACTGAAGTGGCAGTGGGCCGGCCATATCAGCCGAAGAACCGGTAACTGCTAGGGTAAACGAGTAAAAGCCTAGCGTGGCGTGGGACGCCCTCAGACTAGGTGGAGCGATGATCTTCACTGGGTAGCTGACAGTAACTGGATGAGAGTGGCCGAGGATCGTGCTCAGTGGCGTGCAATTGGAGACGCCTCTATGTCCAGTAGTGGGCTAAGATAGGCCGATGATGATGATGATGATGATGACTTAAAATAAGACAATAATCCCACTCATATTATAAATGCGAAAGTTTGTTAGTCTGTTTGTTTATTTCTTTATTACCTTTTCACGTCTAAATCGTTGAACTGATTAGGATGAAATTTGAGATACAGATAGTTTGAGTCCCGTAGAAAAACATAGGGTAGTTTTTTTTAATCACATAATTCCCGCGGAATAGCTATAAACGAATTCTACGCGGACAGAGTTGCGTGCAACAGTATGTACATTAGGGAATTTACCTACTGATAGTCTGATTTACGTCCTTATGCTGTAACTAAAAGGCATCGGTCACCTAGGTATCTTATAGTCTGTCTGCTAATACTATTTCTGTATTTATTAATGCACAATTCCTTTCAGATTCAATGATAACTAACTGCATATAACTTTGCCTGGAATTATTATATTGCTGAAGTAGCCTTGGTGCTGTCATGCAATATTCAAGGTGAAGAAAAGAAGAAACGTTTAATGTTATATGCAAGAAATTTAGGAATATCCGACTGATTAGATTTATTTATTAACGCTGTGTTAAAAAGTTTGTTCTAAATAAATATGATGTACACAACGAAATAAAGTCTTCGTAGGCATCTTTCTTTTAGCGTTCCGTGGGTGGAAATTTTAGTGGAGCTTCTAAAAACAAGAATACCAACAGGTATGTAGTTTTCATTTGTTGAATGAAACTATAGTAATTTCAGATGATGAGATAATAGGGGTACATATATATAAAGTACTATAAAACCGTACAACTTTGACCTTTGATATAACTTTGCCCAAGTTGTAATTTTTTAAAACATCTGAAATAAAACAAAATTGACTGATTTGTGACCACTTTGTGACATGCACATTTCTAAATCATTTTTGTATATTTTTTCCCTGTTGTCACGAATAAATCTTTTCTTTTCCCTCGATATTGGAATATTTCTTTATTCCTGACGGGAGTTACTTCTCCTTTTTAGGGTTCCGTACCCAAAGGGTGCCAACGGGACCCTATTGCTGAGACTCTGCTGTCTGTCTGTCTGTCTGTCTTCTACTGGTTCGTAACTATTATTTAGTTTTTAAGGTTAGGCCAACGGGACCCTATTGCTGAGACTCTGCTGTCTGTCTGTCTGTCTGTCTGTCTGTCTGTCCATCCGTCTGTCACAGGGCTTTATCTCTTGAACTGTAATAGCTACCCGTGTGATGTCGGGTTAGAATTAGACCTCTCCATTTCTTCCGTGGATGTCGTAAGAGGCGACTGAGGACCGTAGGCCACAGGCTAGCAACCTGTCACTATTGTACCGTTTTTGTCAAACTTAAAACGTAAAATTGCTAAAAGTGGCTCCGAAGCTGTAACGTTTCGTGTGCTTTGCCTACCCCATTTAGGCATACATGTTTGTGTGTACTAGACACTTGAAATGTTGACAGATTATGTAGGTATTACTGTGGCCTCCATAACAACAAATACTAATAAGTAAAATTAAAAAATAAATGGAGTTGTCATACAAGAAACGTGTTTTTTCCCAGCGTTTTTTGGTTACTAGGCGTTGCTAAAACTTATAAGTGAACTGTTTTAAAAACATTGTACGTACGGAACCCTTCGTATGTACGAGTCCGACTCGAACTTGACTTTTTTTATCCTGCTAAGGCCTTTTTGTTACAGCTTATATTTAACTCCGCGGGCAAAATAAATATGAAGGGCAAAATTGGACGGTTTTATAGTACAAAAAAAATAGTCTTCTATTTATAACAGAAAACGAACGACCAATAATTGAAGGATTTTAAATTGTGTTTATGTATGTAGGTAAATTATTTGATGGTGTTACATGACTCTCATGCAGCTCGTGAATTTGCTGCTCTGTATGTATGTGTGTTCTGGTGTTCTAAGTGACGATTAAATATTCACAGAACAAAAACAACCAAAATATCTAAATATCTTACGATATTAATGTTTATTTGTTAGGCCTTTACCATATGTAATTTGACTTTTTATGAAAGTGTAGTAGGGAGGATTTCTGCATGACACACACACATGTGTCGCACAAACACAGTTGTCTTGCACTTGTGTTTGCGGAGTGGCAAAGGAAAACGTTGAAGTTATTAATATGATTCAATCAAATAAGTTTACACTTTATGACCTAGTCTCTATCACTTCGTGTTTGAACTGAAATAAGACTCAGAAAACAAGTAAACGATAAGTTGGGAGATCACTAATGGTATTTTTTCAGGAACGCGGTGAGGTATCAGCGGCAATTTCTCGTTACCTTTATCAAATACCTTGCTACCCTTTAAAGTAGTGATAAAATCAAACTTCTATTTCAACGCAAACAAATTGTATAATTTTATGACACAGTCATTGAAATAGTACATTACTGCAAAGACCAGTAAGTAAGCCATAAAGCTTGTATAGTGCTTTTCTCAAAAATGATGACGATGATGATGATGACGAGGATGATGATTGTTAGTGATGGTGACGATGATGGTCGTTGATGGTGACGGTGATGATGATGATTGTTAGTGATGATGATGGTCGTTGATGGTGACGATGATGATGATGATTCTATAATGATGATTTTAATGATGATGGTGATGATGATGATGATAATGATGATGGTTGTTGATGATGATTTTGATGATGATGCTGATGATGATGACGGTTGATTGTGATTATTATGATGATGTAGATGATGTAAATAATATAGATGATAATATAGACGACGTAGATAATGATAATGATGATGATGCAGATATGTATATGATGATATTGATGATGATGACGATGATGATGATGTAAATTATGTAGATGATGATGATGATGATGCTGAAAACGATGATGATGATTGGGGCAGAACAAACATGACATGTACCTGTGTATGTTCCTGCGAAATAAATAATTTCTCACCCTGGAGATCGCATAGATCGATATTTACTTGACATCTTATTCCGAAACTTATTTATTATTTTGTCACTAGTAACGTGCTAGCACAAGTCTTTTCGCGATAGTTTTAATCTTCTTCTGCGTGAAACATAAACATTGTAGTAGAAAAATAGTAGAATTATTATATGTTCAATTTTTTTAACAAACGAGTTGGTGTTATGCTCTATGTCACAGGATGACTAAATATTGACTATCCATATCGATAATAATATCACTCATGTTTAGACTTTGCTCATGTCTAGCTTTAGAGACATTCTTGACTGAGCCGGCCGCGATAACTGTAGTAGGTAGTATGGCGTTCTTTTTCGAGTGTCATTGCTACTGAACTGTCAGGTTGCCTTACAGAAGAAAAGGAAACTCGTGTAAAATGACAATCTCGCATACAGATACCCAGAATCAAGAACCAAAATCAGAAGAATTGTATAAGCTCATATATTGATAATTTTTTATTGTGAGCTTACTTTTTTTTAAATATGTGTAACTATTATTACAAATTATATATTTTTAAGCTTCTGGTACCTTGACTTTTGTATTTAGGACTATTGCATGGTAGGTGCACGCGGCTATTAGCTAGTTTTATAAGATCTCCGCTTACAAATTGTATCTTTCGCGTCACTGCTTTCATTATAGTGGCATCATAATAATGTTTGATTTTGAGTTTGCATTACATTATAGGCACTAAGTAAGTATAGAAGTTAGGTTGGTCAAAACTGTCTTATTGGCTGTACATTAATTTTCACCCAATCTAGTGTCCCAAATTTCAAATTTGTCAATTTTCAAAATCACTCAATATGCCTGACTGAAATGTTTTGAATGAAATCTGGGCCATATTGTCCGAAATAAAGGTCTTTACTTATTATTGTAATAGCTGGTTCAGATTTTCGATCACGAACCCATCTGGACCCGGTCATTTGAAAGGCATGGGACCACAGCCAACATATCTAATATAGATGAGATGAGCAGAATTTTGGAGGTCTATCCCCTAATACACTATAAGGATGTGCTAGCGGACAGGCCTCTACAGTTGTCAGATCCGAACAGTAATTCACATGGAGTGGGCTATGGCGTTATAGGATGCCGTATACAGCATTACCGAGATATGGAGTGAGATAACGGACACCTACCATTCCAATTTTTCCAATATCATATAAATTGTACTTTTAGTAGACGATGACATGCCGTTCACTAAATGGGCCGCTCAAACTATTGACCCCCGGAACAACGAGGTGTAGTATAATATAATGCTTCAAAAATGTGTTTCACATACTTTTATTCTGACCTAGAAAGACGTGTAATAGTATGTGATATTTTTGATTGGTTCGATTGCATCGAAATAAATACTTGAATAATTGAGTGGTTTCGGTGTTACCAGGTTCCTTGACCCTTGATGCGTGGCTTTACTGGTACGTCCATGAGGCATATGTGCTATATGACCAGTGATGTAAATAATGGAGTTGTTCTTTCAATAAATAATAAACTTTATTACATACATTATAATAATTATTTTTATTCTTGAACCACATTTAGATATTGTTGATTGACTGGACAGCGGGAATATTTAACTTGTATCACAGTTTATACCTTTTTTTTGTTCTCAAAGTATTAGCTGAATCTAATGCCGACGTTGTTCACTAGCAGACCTGACCCCCTGATCCTGATAATTATTCTCAAACGCTGTCTAATGCGACATACTGCATTTTACTTACCCCAAAGAAAAGATTGTATGGTAGAACTGCAACTGTCACAGGCGGAACGGCAGTGATGGGCCTGGTAATTGCAGCCTGCTCGCGTGCTCGGACAGATGAGAGGAATAGAGCAACAAAATAATTAAAAGAAACTGGAATTAATCAAAATACCACGCACAGGACTTATCACGCTAACACACACGAGTAATATTTACCTCGATGTTTCGGCAACATTACAGTGGCCGTGGTCACGAGTAGACTGAAGTGTGGGGTGTCAAGTCTGCCTAGCAGCGCGAGTCCTTCGAACTACCCGCACTTGGTCATTTTTATTTGTCACCCACTGTAATGTTGCCGAAACGTCGAGGTAAATATTACTCGTGTCTAAAAATATATTGTTTCCAAAATAGTTACTTGATTTATAATGCATGATATTTGGCATGATAATTGGGATATGAATTTACTGTACCAGCGGGAAAATTACAAATTAATTATACCCACTGCCCGGTCAACCAGACTAGTTAGCCGTAGATCCTACAGGCAAAGAGCGCTCAAAAAGTAGCAAAGTAAATACATTCCCTTTTACTCTTAGTATTTGAGGACATGTATAGTTATTTTCACACCTCTCCTTCAGAAAAGTAACTTTTCCTCCCTGACGAGAGGGAGCAAAGTGGAACTTTTCTGTTCAAGGCTTTTCTAAGTATTTTATTGCAAATGCAATTTTTTGAAGTTGATAATTGTAAAGCCACGCCATTTTCTATGCTGGTTGTTCTTTAATAATATTTAGAATTTACTTCTTTCAAGTTTCTTAATGCTCGGTGTGAAAAGTTGTATGAGCGACTCGGGAGAAAAATTATTTTCATCTTGTGCGTTAACACTTGAATCCCTCATTACGCTCAGGATTCTACTTTAGAATCCTTCGCTACATTCTGGATTCTACAATAGAATCTTATTAAAGAAGAATATTATTAAAGAAGCATAAGCATAAGCATAGAAAATGGCGTGGCTTTACAATTATCAACTTCAAAAAATTGCATTTGCAATAAAATACTTAGAAAAGCCTTGAACAGAAAAGTTGCACTTTGCTCCTTCTCGTCAGGGAGGAAAAGTTACTTTTCTGAAGGAGAGGTGTGAAATAGTTATTTGTGTCACAAGGGAGCAAAATGGTATAGAAAATGACGTGGCTTTCCAATTATTAACTTAAAAAAATTGTATTTGCAATAAAACACTTAGAAAAGCCTTGAACAGAAAAATTGCACTTTGCTCCCTCTCGGTAGGGAGGAAAAGTTACTTTTCTGAAGGAGAAGTGTGAAAAAAACTATTTGAGCATTTCTAAATAAAGTTTGTACATTTGATTTGCGACTCCTATTTGTGATAAAAAATTGCAGGTATGTAGAGTGAACGATACTGAGTCGTAATAACATAGTCTCTCAAAATGTCCCAATTGGTTTGTATGGAAATTTCCTGTTTTGTTACCAAAACTATGGATTTGCGGTAACAAAAAAGGAACTTTCCATACAAATTAATTGGGACATTTCGGGAGACTATGTTATTTAAACTCAGTGAACGATTCACTCTATCTACCTGCAAATTTTTCCCAAATCGGTGTCGCAAATCAAATGTACAAACTTTTTTAGAAATGCTCATTTTAGCACTGTAGCTTGCTGTGACAAAGTACCAAACTTTTCAGCTACCTATGAGCTTGACTGCTTCGAATTAGGTTTGATGCAACATCTGTCTCCGATGATGACGTGTCAGCTAAACTGAACGTTCCCGTAGTCTGCAAATACGACGGACTATTTGCGGTAGTTCTAGTTCCTTCACAAGACCTTGAAGAAAGAACTGCGTTATTTTTCCGCCTTTGTACCTTTGCAAGAACTGAAGATGCTACTGCGAAAGGAACAAAGACAAAAAAATAAACGCAGTTTTTCCTTCTAGTCTTGTAAAGGAACTAATGCAAAAAAAACGCAGTAGTTCCATCGCACGAACATCCAAAGGAAGCACTGCCAATAATCCAGTACGCACGACTACAACTCTGCTGGATCGGATAAAAATCCTAGCAGATAATACTTACAATAGGTAGTTATATGATACGAATTGACAACTGTTTTCGACTCGAAGGTAACAAAGGGAGTGTAGATGATTTTGGAACTGCTCGTAGTCTTCGGCTGATTGTGCCAAATCATCGGTTATGATTATCCTAACAAAATCAATTTATAGAGATATGTAGGTACAAAATTAGCACGGGATAGTTTTTTACCGCAATTTGATACCAGTTATCGGCGAGTGGGTGAACTTTTGCTGTTATGTAAGTATTTCGTAAGTATTTATTTATACCTATAAAGGCAAAACATGGCCTAAAAATGCATGAGATTTGGCAAACATACAATTGGAATTATGGAATACTCCTTGAGGATCGCAGAGGTGCAAGAAGTTTTTTTAATTCGAATACCTACACTACAGAATAGATTTTTTCTTCAACGGGAGCGAAGCCGCGGGATTAAGCTAGTAATTATATATACGAACTGAGAAATCCAGATGCAGAAGCCTAGATAAACTCTTCGTCAACTCTTTTCATGGTTAGCAACTTATTAATAATTGATATTAGCAGCTTATGATTACTAATTCTCTACCAAAAGTCTTACCACAGAAATTGAGTGATGATGATGATGATAATTAGGTTAGTAAACTCTGTATGCTTTTTATTACCTCTTTTGATAGAAAGAGCTTACACGAAGCACTGTTCATAAAATATTAGGTATGTCTAAAGGCACTGTTACACATGCTCGTTACTAGCATGCTTATAAGAATGCTTATGAGCATGTTCATGGACTGAAGCAAACGCGTTCACACTTGCTTATTACCTTTCCCCTTCCACCCCGTCTCGAGCTTGCGACTAATAAGCATGCTCGATAGTAGCATGTCCTGTTCACACATGCTACTAGTTAGCATTTGCTCAATAGTAGCATGCTTTCTTGCTACTAAAGAGCATGTGTAACAGTGTCTTAAGGGACTTTGGCCTTACGGATGCCCTTGATAAACTTGATTGCCTGTGCATTTCTGTGCGTGTGACTAAGAGCCCTGGTGGCAGCGCTCTCTATTGCTAACTACGAATTCCAAACTCCAGCTCTGCGGCGTGGAAGGTAAGGACAAACCACCGCACTATTTTCCCAAGAAACTCGTCCTGTACATTTGCTACCGATTTTCAACCGACGACGACATGACCACATTAGCAAGAGTAGTAACTACGAAAGTAACTATAAATATAACCTGAATAATAGCAAGACCATCAACCAAGACAAGAAACCGTGGTCAGAATCTTGGTAATTTCTCAATTTATCGTACACATATTATGAACACTTGAAAGGCGTTTGGCTCGTATTATAATATGCGAACAGTTATCCAAGACCCTGCTTCTAATTATCAATAAAATACCTTAAATTTTATAGGTCGTAGTAAAATTTTCGAGTAAAGTACAGTTGGTACAAAATTTCGTGACTCGATAAAAAAATGTGAATATTACTCGAAGGAGTACCCGATCGGGTAGCTAAGTGTCGCAATAGACTTTCGCTAGCTGGCGCTGTCTATTTGAGTGTGTGCGTGAGCTCCTAGTGTCCGTATACGCCGCAATTGACGTTCAAAGTAAAGCACCTCGTTTGCGGCTTTGGCGGAATATTTCATTTCGAGTGTGGGGTCAAAAAATCGGTTACGCTTAGATACTCCCGCCACTAGTTTTTGGTGAAATAATTCTTCATAATTTACGAAAAAAACCTGAAAAAAGGAACTATTGATAACAGCGCCATCTAACGGGACATTGCTCATGAGCTAACCAGGAGCAAACCCCTTACGGAATATGGGTGTAGCTATGCTTGTAAAATTGCTTGACTACACCATAAAGGACGTAAGTGTCAATAGTTCACTATGAAGAATTAGTCCTTTTGTGTTGGCAGAGTAGAATACACGTCGTATTGCTAAATATTGGCTACCCGCAAAATATTTATGTTTTACCAAAGAACAGTCGGTGGATGGATGGATGGCAAGAACAAAAAACATAGTTTGTATTTATAGCAATGTATTAAAATAGGTTATTTTCGGTAAACCGTAGAAGTTTCTATGTACTTTATTGGCAGAATGGTATCCTAAATAAATTAAATACTTCCCAAAATTACTATTCCACGCGGACGAAGTCGCGGGCAAAAGCTAGTACATATAATATTCGTGCAAAATTGTAGCTTTCTAGCATTTTGATAGGCCTGAGCAAAGCCCGGACGGACGGACAGATAGACAGACAGACATAGCAAACTATAAGGGTTTCCGTTTTGCCATTTTGGTTCCGGAACCCTAAAAACATGAAAATTAATTTTCTACCAGTCTGAAGTCGGTGCCTCAGCACGAGCCAGCAGAGTGATGAAGCACAAAATACTCGTATAGTTGTAGGTGAGGTAGACGACTATAGTACACTCCTGCTGGCTCGCGCTGAGGCACCGACTTCAGACTGGTAGAAAATATTTTCATGGTTTTTTGTAGTCGGTTCTATTTTTTTTCATAAAATTTTTTGCTCACAACACTCACAAGTTTATGAACTCTACTGTACTACTACTACTAGTCTTTACATAAGTTAAATTTGTGTTTCAGACGCGGCATGTACGCAGAGACGCAGCGGAGACTGGTTCCGCCGCTGCCGTCGCAAGTCAAGCAGGAGCCCGAAGGTAACTAGCGCACCAACTATAAGTTGGCGAGCAGCGAGAAGCGAGTGCGTACAGATGTATTGAAAAATGTTTTGCCCTCGTATTTTTGTCGGAAAGTTCTTTTTAGGGTTCCGGAGCCAAAATGGCAAAAACGGAACCCTTATAGTTTCGTCAAGTCCGTTTGTCTATCTGTCTGTCTGTATTCCGTCCGTACGTATGTCATAGGCAGTTTACTTGAAAACTAAAAGATGTATATCAATGAAATTTGGAGTACAGATGTCTGTCAAAGCCGTTATTTAGTTTGTAGCTGAATTACAAAAATAAATATTATAGGGAGGGCACTCCGTACACGTAACGGAAATTGATTTTTTTTTAACTCGCGTCAGATGTGGCGCATAGTTTGATAGTCTTTTGAAAGATAGTATGGTTTTCAAAAACTTTTTTGATTAAGTTAAGAATTTCCGGAAATAATCGCTCCCAAAAGTAGCAAAAATTTGTGTCCCCCCCCCTCTATCTTGTAAACCGTTTGTCAAAAAATTATGCAAAAATATGGAAAGGTAACACTTAATACATTTTTATCTAGATATCTCAACTGAGTACTGAAGTTTACGAAGCAGGAGAGAAGCCAAGATAAATTACAGTTTGATTAATTCGGGTTAACACTTGACAGAGGCGTGCTTTAGTCAATTTTCAACTTTGACGTCATACAAATAAAAGCCATTTTAGTATACCGCTACCCACGTTTACAACTATTTATTTATTTATTTATTTAAGGAGAACCAACAGCTAAACACAATATATGTTAGAAGGAATAGCAACACAGAGCCAATTACAGGATCCCACATAAAGCCATAGTATACATTTAAGCTTAACTTAAACGAGGTGACGCGCCACCATATCAGACGTCACACCATGCCAAACAAAACACCACAGAACTTCAAATGGAATTACTATACTCCTCAACACTATAGTACTTTATTTCCTTTAATAAAGATTGCAACAAAGTTTAAATGATACTTCCGCAGGTTGTATCAAAAATTTACCTTAGGTTAGCACGGCACCACACAAAGAGAGATTATGTAAAAACTATTTTTATGTATGAACTCAAAGTTGAAAATTGACTGAAGGCACGGCCCATCTGTCAAAATTTAACTCCAAGTAATGGTACTGTACGAACTTTCCGACAAAATCGATGGCAAAACATTATTCATTAAATCTGTAGTTCTGTTAACTTTGTCACCGGGTTATAAGCGAGTATATGACGTGCGGCGGAAAGTGAGTTCTGACGGCCAAAGCGAGTATAAATTGACCGCACTTCCAGTGGTCAGATTGACTTGAAATTTAAACATTACTTAATGTTTAATTAAGCTTGGACTTAAAAAAGTTGTATTAAAACGCCTGCGGCCAAACTAGTGGAGAGAGTTCTCGCCGCAGCGATCAACTATTACTATGTGTATGTCTTAGACATGGGATTTACTTTACTATTATTCGTTTCTTGAGCGAGAAAATAATCAATAGCTAACGCTTCTCGCAGGCGGTGAGACAGTGCCTTAGATTCCTATTTCTCACTCTTGAAGGCCAGGTATGGATGTAGGACTAGCTTTATCCCGGAAAACTGCATACTTCCCGCGGGATAGCGATAAACAGCGCATTGGTATCAACATGGAATGCAATATGTAAATTTTCCAGAGACGAAAAACTAATTCATCAGCATCAGCCGGAAGACGTCAGCTGAGCAGAGCCCCTTAGAGCCACATGAAGACAACTCGCTACTCGCATTAACCCGATTACCCGCAACTCTACAACAAATGTTACTACTCAACACTTTGTCATCCAGTTCGTGGTCGCCATTCGATG
Source organism: Choristoneura fumiferana (assembly GCF_025370935.1). Taxonomy (NCBI): domain Eukaryota; kingdom Metazoa; phylum Arthropoda; class Insecta; order Lepidoptera; family Tortricidae; genus Choristoneura; species Choristoneura fumiferana. The sequence goes on from NC_133494.1 coordinate 11,969,486, forward strand.
ACTTCTCCCCAACGGATAATCTGTTTTTCGCGCGATGTGGCCCGCCCCATTGCCCTTCAGCCTGCATACGTCTTCGAGCTATGTCAGTGACAGTGGACTTTAGTTTTTCGTCAAATTTCTGTATCCGGATTCTATCAGCGCAAAGATAAAATAAACCAACGACCGATATGTGTGTCTGTGTGTCTCTCTCTGTGTATGTATTGTGTCTGTGTGTCTATCTGTGGCGCTGTAGCTCTTAACAGGTGGACCGATTTGAAATCGGTTTTAATTATTTGAAATCAGGCTTTCTAGCGATGGTTCATAGACATATTTTATTAAAATCGGTTCAGCCGTTTTTGAGATATTTTACATTGAAGTGACGAACAGTGGGGGTTTTCCCAAATTTTTGTTTGTTAGGTATTAAATGTGTGTTAACTATGACTTGCAGGCTGTGAAAATGTGATGCAACGCAAGGGAGCCCGTACTACTTTAACGGACACGACAATGTTCAGGGTGAGTGCAGCCACCGATACTTTATACTGGGTCAATCAACTTTTTCTTGTTTGTTATTCTGTCCACTATTCTCCAAAGAGACAGCAGTGGCTAAGTATCTTAACCCTTAATAAGGCCCCATTTATTGGAGTATACTACTATCGAATGAGCACACCTAACAAAAGATCGTTTTTAAAAACTAGTAGTATTTTCAATAAATTACGTAGGTTGAATTTACCAAAAGTCGATGCACGTAGTCGCTAAATCGGCCGCTACCTTGAGGGTTAAAAACTTACATAATATGCTACTGAATGATTAATGAACGACGCCGCGTGGTCACGAATTTTCGAGTAGTCTACTATGAAGGGTGCGTGGGGAGCGCCACGTCGCAAGCGTACGGGCCGCACTATCACCAAGTAGTCCACGATATTTGTTACTCTTTACCTCAAAAGCATAACATAAATTACTTGTAGCGATTCGTTTATTTTTTTTTAGTCGCTATTAATTTTAGTTGCTTTTCACTCAATCGTGATTGTATCGCATTGTGTTCAATCGTGTTTTTTTAGCATTATTTGTTTTTAGTCTCATTTCACCTCGATTCGCGTGTTAGTGTATTTCAGTGCAACAATCAATTAATCGTCAAATTAGAGTCCCAAGCAACACATCGATCGAGGCGAAATGCATCTAGGAAATACTAACATGAAAACTTAGATGCTACAAATTAATTATACAAATAAAAAGCTACGCGAAAGATTGCTTCAAGTACCCTACAAG
>NC_133494.1:11971854-12006290 GCF_025370935.1 Choristoneura fumiferana
TAAATACAAATTAAAACATCCAAGACCCCAAACAAACATTCGCATTAATTCATAGAAATATCGAACCCGGACCTCAAGCTTCGTAGTCTGGTTCTCTAACACTGGGCTATCCGGTCGTACAAGGAAGAAGGTGAACAAACATACTCACAAACTTATAATATTACTAGGATAGTTCTCCAAAGCAGATAGGTAATCTTATTTCTCTCCAAATATCCTGAACCAGTAATCAATCAAAAGCACAACAGTATACCTACTATAGCCCATTCAATAAAATGTTTCATATAGCACGCCAGAGCGGGACGGCAACAGCGGCGAAGGCGTGGCCGCCCCGCCCACCTAAATTATCGATCCACATTATCTATTCATATTTCTTTGTTATTGCATGTTTTTATTACGTTTGTCCATTTTGTTGTTTTTGTGCAGGAATTTATAGGATTTTTAGTTTCAACCTTGTAAGACCTCAAAGGTGAGGTGGTGGCGGGACGATTTGGAGCGATTCCAGCCGGACTAAGCATATTTTGCAGAAGCCAGGGACGACTGGAAGAGAAGGGGAGTCTTTGCCCCAGCAGTGGACAACCGTTATAAGCTGTTTAAAAAAAGACTCAGCGTTCAAAATTAGTAGTTTAGTAAACACACGCCGAAGCAGTCAATTGTTTTTTTATTTGCATTAAGGGGTTTGCTCCTGGTTAGCTCATGAGCAATGTCCCGTTAGATGGCGCTGTTATCAATAGTTCCTTTTTTCAGGTTTTTTTCGTAAATTATGAAGAATTATTTCACCAAAAACTAATGGCGGGAGTATCTAAGTGTAACCGATTTTTTGACCCCACACTCGAAATGAAATATTCCGCCAAAGCCGCAAACGAGGTGCTTTACTTTGAACGTCAATTGCGGCCGTATACGGACACTAGGAGCTCACGCACACACTCAAATAGACAGCGCCAGCTAGCGAAAGTCTATTGCGACACTTAGCTACCCGATCGGGGTACTCCTTCGAGAAATATTCACATTTTTTTATCGAGTCACGAAATTTTGTACCAACTGTACTTTACTCGAAAATTTAACTACGACCTATAAAATCTATAGGTATTTATTGATAATTAGAAGCAGGGTCTTGGATAACTGTTCGCATATTATAATACGAGCCAAACGCCTTTCAAGTGTTCATAATATGTGTACGATAAATTGAGAAATTACCGAGATTCTGACCACAGTTTCTTGTCTTGGTTGATGGTCTTGCTATTATTCAGGTTACATTTATAGTTACTTTTCGTAGTTACTACCATGCTAAAGTGGTCATGGTCGTCGGTTGAAAATCAGTAACAAATCTACAGGACGAGTTTCTTGGGAAAATAGTGCGGAGTTTGTCCTTACCTTCCACGCCGCAGAGCTGGAGTTTGGAATTCGTAGTTGGCAATAGAGAGCGCTGCCACCAGGGCTCTTAGTCACCTTGTACGACACGCACAGGAATGCACAGGCAATCAAGTTTATCAAGGGCATCCGTAAGGCCAAAGTCCCTTAAGACACTGTTACACATGCTCTTTAGTAGCAAGAAAGCATGCTACTATTGAGCAATGCTAGCTAGTAGCATGTGTGAACAGGACATGCTACTATCGAGCATGCTTATTAGTGGCAAGCTCGAGACGGGGTGGAAGGGGGAAAGGTATTAAGCAAGTGTGAACGCGTTTGCTTCAGTCCAGTAACGAGCATGTGTAACAGTGCAAAGGCACTGTTACAAAAAGAACGAGATGTCTAAAGAGACATACCTAATATTTTATGAACAGTGCTTCGTGTAAGCTCTTTCTATCAAAAGAGGTAAAAAAACCATACAGAGTTTACTATCCTAATTATCATCATCATCATCACTCAATTTCTGTGGTAAGACTTTTAGTAGAGAATTAGTAATCATAAGCTGCTAATATCAATTATTAATAAGTTGCTAACCATGAAAAGAGTTGACGAAGAGTTTATCTAGGCTTCTGCATCTGGATTTCTCAGTTCGTATATATAATTACTAGCTTAATCCCGCGGCTTCGCTCCCGTTGAAGAAAAAAATCTACTCTGTAGTGTAGGTATTCGAATTAAAAAAAAAAAACTTCTTGCACCTCTGCGATCCTCAAGGAATACGTTTGCCAAATCTCATGCATTTTTAGGCCATGTTTTGCCTTTATAGGTATAAATAAATACTTACGAAATACTTACATAACAGCAAAAGTTCACCCACTCGCCGATAACTGGTATCAAATTGCGGTAAAAAATTATCCGTGCTAATTTTGTACTTACTTATATAAACTGATTTTGTTAGGATATCATAACCGATGATTTGGCACAATCAGCAGAAGACTACGAGCAGTTCCAAAATCATCTACACTCCCTTTGTTACCTTCGAGTCGAAAACAGTTGTCGATTCGTATCATTTATCTACCTATAGTAAGTATTATCTGCTAGGATTTTTTTCCGATCCAGCAGGTTTGTAGTCGTGCGTACTGGATTATTGGCAGTGTTTCCTTTGGATGTTCGTGCGATGGAACTATTGCGTTTTTTTTGCATTAGTTCCTTTACAAGACTTGAAGGAAAAACTGCGTTTATTTTTTAGCCTTTGTTCCTTTCGCAGTAGCATCTTCAGTTCTTGCAAAGGTACAAAGGCGGAAAAATCCCGCAGTTCTTTCTTCAAGGTCTTGTGAAGGAACTAGAACTACCGCAAATAATCCGTCGTACTTGCAGACTACGGGCACGTTCAGTTTAGCTGACACGTCATCATCGGAGACAGATGTTGCATCAAACCTAATTCGAAGCAGTCAAGCTCATAGGTAGCTGAAAGTTTGATACTTTGTCACAGCAAGCTACAGTGCTAAAATGAGCATTTCTAAAAACGTTTGTACATTTGATTTGCGACTCCGATTTGGGTAAAAATTTGCAGGTAGATAGAGTGAATCGTTCACTCTGAGTTTAAATAACATAGTCTCCCGAAATGTCCCAATTATGGAAAGTTCCTTTTTTGTTACCGCAAATCCGTAGTTTTGGTAACAAAAAAGGAAATTTCCATACAAACCAATTGGGACATTTTGAGAGACTATGTTATTACGGCTCAGTATCGTTCACTCTACATACCTGCAAATTTTTATCACAAATAGGAGTCGCAAATCAAATGTACAAACTTTATTTAGAAATGCTCAAATAGTTTTACATGTCCTCAAATACTAAGAGTAAAAAGGGAATGTCTTTACTTTGCTACTTTTTGAGCGCTCTTTGCCTGTAGTATCTACGGCTAACTAGTCTGGTTGACCGGGCAGGGGGTATAATTAATTTGTAATTTTCCCGCTGGTACAGTAAATTCATATCCCAATAATCATGCCAATTATTATGCATTATAAATCAAGTAAGTATTTTGGAAACAATATATTTTTAGACACGAGTAATATTTACCTCGACGTTTCGGCAACATTACAGTGGCCGTGGTCACGGGTAGACTGAAGTGTGGGGTGACAAATAAAAATGACCAAGTGCGGGTAGTTCGAAGGACTCGCGCTGCTAGGCAGACTTGACACCCCACACTTCCAGTTTCTTTTAATTATTTTGTTGCTCTATTCCTCTCATCTGTCCGAGCACGCGAGTAGGCTGCAATTACCAGGCCCATCACTGCCGTTCCGCCTGTGACAGTTGCAGTTCTACCATACAAACTTTTTTGGGGTAAGTAAAATGCAGTACGTCGCATTAGACAGCGTTTGAGAATAATTATCAGGATCAGGAGGGGTCAGGTCTGCTAGTGAACAACGTCGGCATTAGATGCAGCTAATACTTTGAGAAAAAAAAAAGTATAAACTTTGTGATACAAGTTAAATATGCCCGCTGTCCAGTCAATCAACAAGCCAACCGTACCACTAGCAATTAAATTTTTTTGAGCTTGACTGTTAGTCAGTATCTAGAACCTACAGTATTTAATTTTGCCCTAGGTTTCTCTGCTGTCAACCGTGCGGCACAGTTAGATCTATGTGATACGTTCCTACATAATATAATAACATGCAGTACACGCCCTCCTCCATCTCCCTCCTCCTACATGAAATAATATATATATCACACAATACCTAATAATAGTTATATAGTAGGTATTTGTGACAGCTAGTCGAGCTTGTGTGACATATACTATACATACATAATAAAATATTGTTTTACAAGGAGAGAAAGAGGGCGGGCGTGTATGTAAACTTATTGTATAGATATTTCACATGGACGTAGTTGTGGGGCACGGTTCGTAGCGCAGAAGTAAAGTAAAAAATATTGTTGTCAATTTATATGAGGTTCCGCAAATTAACAAGTTCTCTGTCCCGAAGCAATGTGCAGCGTTCTTTTGACACGTCGCCATAGTAATGATAAGGTAATATAATATCCCCGTAGCAATTTTCATTGTTTATCTAAATGTGGTTCAAGAATAAAAATAATTATTATAATGTATGTAATAAAGTTTATTATTTTTTCGAAAGAACAACTCCATTATTTACATCACTGGTCATATGGCACATGTGCCTCATGGACGCACCAATAAAGCCACGCATCAAGGGTTAAGGAACCTGGTAACTGGTAACACCGAAATTCATTTCGTATTTGTTTCGTTGAGATATGTATGCATAGGAAAAATTCGTGTCTAGATTCCTGTCCAGCGGTGGTGTAGGGGTTATAGCACGCAGCACGGATTGCTGAGGACCTGGGTTCGATTCCCAGCCCTGGTCTCTTTTTCTGGTTTTTCTGTGCATCCATGTCTCAGTTTGTATTTTCGATATGGTTTCACGGGATACCCGTAAAAGTAACAAATTTGGAGTTGAAATAAAAAATACAAAAAGACTCCAAAAAACCAATCATAGCCTATAATATAATGCAAACTCAAAATCAAACATTATTATGATGCCACTATAATGAAAGCAGTGACGCGAAAGATACAATTTGTAAGCGGAGATCTTATAAAACTAACTACTAGCCGCGTGCACCTACCATGCAATAGTCCTAAATACAAAAGTCAAGGTATTAGAAGCTTAAAAATATATAATTTGTAATAATAGTCACACATAATTAAAAAAAAGTAAGCTCACAAAATTTTTTATCAATATATGAACTTATACAATTCTTCTGATTTTGGTTCTTGATTCTGGGTATCTGTATGCGATGTCATTTTACACGAGTTTCCTTTTCTTCTGTAAGGCAACCTGACAGTTCAGTAGCAATGACACTCGAAAAAGAACGCCATACTACCTACTACAGTTATCGCGGCCGGCTCAGTCAAGAATGTATCTAAAGCTAGACATGAGCAAAGTCTAAACATGAGTGATATTAATCTCGATATCGATAGTCAATATTTAGTCATCCTGTGACATAGAGCATAACACTAACTAGGTTGTTAAAAAAAATGAACATATAATAATTCTCTACTATTTTTCTACTACAATGTTTATGTTTCACGCAGAAGAAGATTAAAAACTATCGCGAAAAGACTTGTGCTAGCACGTTACTAGTGACAAAACAATAAATAAGTTTCGGAATAAGATGTCAAGTAAACATCGATCTATGCGATCTCCAGGGTGAGACAGCTTCGAAGTTGAGTGTCATACTTCCTGGCGGTGACATGGTGTCGCATGGAATTCACTCAAATCAAAAAATGTAGGTACAGTCACCAGCATTAATATCTACCACAGCGGAGCGTGCAAAAATATCTGACAGGTCCTTCCGGCCCTAGAAATAGAGTCGTGTCAGATATTTATGCACGCTTATTGTGTCAGATATTGGTGCTGGTGACTGTACATGAAAAAATTTTAGCAAAAAATGGAAACGACTATAAAAAAAAAACAAAAAAAATTCAACTAGTTTGAAGTACTTTCTGGCGGACTTTTCAAATTTCTTGTAAATCAGAAAAAAATTACGAAATTGTACGCTATAGTTAAAAAAAAAATGAACGTTCAAGTTCTAAAGCGCTTATACAAGGTGCCCATTGGGATTCCGACAGATTGGGATTCCGATTTTTTACTTATAAAAAATTCGACTGCTTCATAGTAAAATAGATAGCGCCCGCCAGAAAGTATCTTTATTACTACCGGTGTACTACTATTACGGGTAGTACTATTATTAGTAGTGATTAGTAGTACTATTATTACGGGTAGTATATTTTTTAAACTAGCGCACAAATTCGTAAATTCTTTATACATTTTTTTGATGTGAGTTTGAATTCCATGTGACAATATGTCACCGCCAGGTAGTAAGACACGAAGTTGATTATGATATATATACACAGGTGTTACAAATATTACACATGTCAGAAGAAATATTACATAAGTACATGTCATGTTTGTTCTGCCCCAATCATCATCACCGTTTTCAGCATCATCACCATCATCATCTACATAATTTACATCATCATCATCAATATCGTCATATACATATCTGCATCATCATCATCATTATCATCATCTACGTCATCTACATTATTTACATCATCTAAATCATCATAATTATCACAATCAACCGTCATCATCATCATCATCATCATCACCATCACCATCATTTCTCACAAGCACAACTACAATTTCATTACCATCATTTCATCATATTATTATTTATTTATCATTATTCTAGCAACGACCATCATCATCATCATCATCATCACCACTGTCAACAATCATCAATCGTCATCATTATCATCATCACCGTCAACCATCATCAATCGTCATCATCATCATCGTCACCGTCAACCATCATTAATCTAATCATCATACACATATACATCATATACATATCTGCATTATCATCATTATCATCACCATGATCATCACAATGACTAACAATCATCTAATCATCATCAAAAACGTTGTAGAAAGTAACGCATCCTAGAGACTAGGCTAGTAGTGTCCAGGAAGTAACCTCGTACTGTCCAGTAAGTAAGTATGAAATTCCATTACATAATGTAATGGAATTTCATACTTACTTACGGGACAGTCACGTGTTCCAAATTAAAAAATTCGGAAACCGTCACAAACAGCACGCGAGCTGGAGGCAGTGTTGGGCGTAGTTAACCAGTATTTTTAGAATGGGACATGTCGTCACCATCACTATCATCATTATCATCATCAGCATCACCATCATCATATACCTCCATATTCATCACCATCGCATCACTATCAACCATCGTCATATTCATCATCATCACCATCATCACGATCATCATTACCATTATCATCATCATCATCATCACTATCATCATAATTTTTCATCATCATCAATTTTGTACAAAAGTTCAAACACGAAGTGATAGAGAGAGACTAGGTCATAAAGTATAAACTTATTTGATTGAGTCATATTAATAACTTCAACGTTTTCCTTTGCCACTCCGCAAACACAAGTGCAAGACAACTGTGTTTGTGCGACACATGTGTGTGTGTCATGCAGTAATCCTCCCTACTACACTTTCATAAAAAGTCAAATTACATATGGTAAAGGCCTAACAAATAAACATATTTTGGTTGTTTTTGTTCTGTGAATATTTAATCGTCACTCAGAACACCAGAACACACATACATACAGAGCAACAAATTCACGAGCTGCATGACAGTCATGTAACACCATTAAATAATTTACCTACATATATAAACACAATTAAAAATCCTTCAATTATTGGTCGTTCGTTTTCTGTTATAAATAGAAGACTATTTTTTTAGTACCATAAAACCGTCCAATTTTGCCCTTGATATTTATTTTGCCCGCGGAGTTAAAATATAAGCTGTAACTGAAAATACAAACTGAGATATAGATGCACAGAAAAAACAGAAAAATAAGACCATCACTGGGAATCGAACCCAGGTCCTCGGTAATCCGTACCGCTTGCTATACCGCTACACCACTGATGGTCAAAAAATAAAAACTACATACCTGTTGGTATTCTTGTTTTTAGAAGCTCCACTAAAATTTCCACCCACGGAACGCTAAAAGAAAGATGCCTACGAAGACTTTATTTCGTTGTGTACATCATATTTATTTAGAACAAACTTTATAACACAGCGTTAATAAATAAATCAAACATAGTTAATCAGTCAGATATTCCTTAATTTCTTGAATATCAACATTCAACGTTTCTTCTTTTCTTCACCTTGAATATTGCATGACAGCACCTAGGCTACTTCAGCAATATAATGATTCCAGGCAAAGTTATATGCAGTTAGTTAGCATTGAATCTGAAAGGAATTGTGTATTAATAAATACAGAAATAGTATTAGCAGACAGACTATAAGATACCTAGGTGTACGAATAAAATGACCGATGCTTTTAGTTACAGCATAAGGACGTAAATCAGACTATCAGTAGGTAAATCCCCTAATGTACCTACATACTGTTGCACGCAACTCTGTCAGCGTAGAATTCGTTTATAGCTATTCCGCGGGAATATTGCGATTAAAAAAACTACCCTATGTTTTTCTACGGGACTCAAACTATCTGTATCCCAAATTTCATCCTAATCGGTTCAACGAATTAGACGTGAAAAGGTAATAAAGAAATAAACAAACAGACTAACAAACTTTCGCATTTATAATATGAGTGGGATTATTGTCTTATTTTAAGTCATCATCATCATCATCATCATCGGCCTATCTTAGCCCACTACTGGACATAGGCGTCTCCAATTGCACGCCACTGAGCACGACCCTCGGCCACTCTCATCCAGTTACTGTCAGCTACCCAGTGAAGATCATCGCTCCACCTAGTCTGAGGGCGTCCCTCGCCACGCTAGGCTTTTACTCGTTTACCTTAGCAGTTATCGGTTCTTCGGCTGATATGGCCGGCCCACTGCCACTTCAGTTTGCTTCAGTTTTAAGTAATCCTATAGAAATAGACGGACGGACAGCGTAATATCAAATTATCTGAACTAAGTCTTTGTGACAAAGTTTCTCCATGTCTTTCATTGAATAAAGTTAGAATTCGGCAGCGATGACATACGACCATCATCATCATCATCATCATCGTCATTAAGATCGGTTTGTGAACAATACTTATCTTTTTCAAAATATCCTGATATTGAATTTAGATTTTTGCTATTCCTTTCTGCCTGCATGTAAAATTTACAGAGATTAGTGATATGGAGATAGAGTTGTAAAATTAAATATATAACATTGAATACCCTGGGTATTAAAGAAACTGGCCAAGTGCGAGTCGGATTCGCGCACGAAGTGTTCCGTACCATTATCTATACAACATTAGACATTAGCAAAAAAAACTTAAATATTTTTTATTCTGGTTTGAGTATTTGTTGTTATAGCGGCCACAGTAATACATAATCTGTAAAAATTTCAAGTGTCTAACTATTACGACTCAAGAGATAGAGCCCTGTGACAGACGGACGGACAGACAGACAGACAGCGGAGTCTCAGAAATAGGGTTCCGTTGGCACTTTTAGGTACGGAACCCTAAAAACTAAATAATAGTTACGAACCAGTAGAATTTTATGTAGGTACCTACATAATAAATCCCATTTTTTCCTTATCTTAAATTTCAGCTTTTTAGGATAAAAGGTGTGCGTTGGTAAACAATAATTAAAAAATAGGACAATGATTAGTGTTCACTTCGAACACAGACAGACAGACAGACGGACAGACAGATGGACGGATCGACAGACGGACGGACGGATGAGCCGACGGAAAGGTACACAGAGAGACTCACATACGCATAAATTAACAACCTGTGTCACTCCTAACAGAGACAATCTAACGATACCTTTCTGATCCTTTATCTCCTAACATGAGCTATTTCCCAAGACTCTGCTTCTAATTATCAATAAAATACTTATAAATTTAAAGGTCATAGTAAAATTTTAGACTAAAGTACAGTTGGTACAACTTTATTCACCATCATCATCATCATCATCTCAGCCGTAGGACGTCCACTGTTGGACATAGGCTCACCCCAGACCTCCAGTTGCTTCAACTGGCAGCAGCCTGCATCCACCGCGAACCTGCGGCTTTAACCAGGTCATCCGTCCATCTTGTTGGTGGACGTCCTACGCTGTGCTTGCCGATCCGCGGCCTCCACTCGAGAACTTTTCGGCCCCAACGGCCATCCGCTCTCCGTGCTATATGGCCGGCCCATTGCCACTTCAACGAGCTGATTCGTTTGGCTATGTCGGTGACCCTTGTTCTTCTACGTATCTCCTCATTTCTGATTCGGTCCCGTAGAGAAACCCCAAGCATAGCTCTCTCCATAGCTCGCTGAGCAACTCTGAGCCTATTTATAAGGCCTAAAGTAAAGCACCACGTCTCGGATCCATATGTCATCACTGGACAATGACGAAGTGTTCACTTCGAAACACAGACAGACAGACAGACGGACAGACAGATGGACGGATCGACAGACGGACGGACGGATGGGCCGACGGAAAGATACACAGACAGACTCACATACGCATAAAATTAACAACCTGTGTCACTCCTAACAAAGACTTATTTTCTTGTCTCTGCTCTTGTCTTGTTGTGTATTGTCTTACTTGTTAAGATGCATCAAGGCCTTGTTGCATAGCGTGCGAAAGAAATGACCATACATACGCTCCAAAACCATAACCCTTGCCGTTTCTCACACTTATAAATAAAATAAAAAATCTTGAATCACTTCATAATAGAGTACATACAGTACATACTCGTATATATGCAGACAGACGGTGGGAAGCGACTTACTTCTATGGAGTGAACATGTTCACGACGCTACAAAGAGTTAGGGAAATTTGGTATGTTTTCGTAGTAGGTTGCTGCAGACCACAAGTTTGGTACACACGATAAGCCATACTTTGGCCACCCAGTAGGAATGAAATTCTTACAGCCCTGCCTCTGGTGTTCTTATATTAATGTTTCTGACAAAAATGATAAAATAAACATACCCGTGTATCCAATTACATAGGTATTCTTTTCATCATCGAATCGTACATACATAAATAGTTTAAGAGTTGCACTCTTGCTAATTTCCTCTCGTCCGCCAACTTTTTGACTTCTTGATTTGTGTTCAACCATAATTATTCAAACATAATTGCTTTTGAATATCAATCTCATTGACTTGACGTTGTGACAAAATGTATTATAATGACGTTTAAATTTTACTTATCTAGCCAGTTATAATAATAAAAAAGGTACAAAAACTACTTCGATTGCGAAAACCTTTTTATTCACCGAGCCTAGATTTAGCGGCCGTAAAAAGCCGTGATATGTAGGAATTTATTTGAGCCTCACTGTAAAACTGATATTCATACATACACATGCAATGTATGTTGAATGTAGACCTTATTTTTTAACTAATTAGTTTAGTGATTTCACCTAGCACCTTTTATTGTGAGAATAAATATGCTTTATATAAATTAGTGGCGCTACTGTCTACGTAAGAGTAAATAACTAATATCTGTTCAGAATTTGTAAGTTGAATTTAAACCACTTGTCCTAGATCGAAGCACCGCATTATAATGTATGTAAAGTATGCAATGTTATAATTTTTGCCGAGGACTGGGTCTGTTACTTAAATAATTATTATTTTAAATGACAATTTTACAAGTAACTTACCTATTTTTCGTCTTACTTACAGTTTGCGTCCTTGCATTAATTAGAAATAATAGTTTAGGCGTTTCAACTTCCGAAAATAACAGATTTAAAAACAAAAAAGTAAATACTAGACTCAGAAACTTGAACTTGATCTCTCAGTGATCTCATGCTTTCTTCATTTAGTTGTCGTATTATCTGAGCCAAAGGTGATGGTCACGTGACCACACGAAATAGTCGATACCTATTTACAATAGTTTGATTTTGTGACATTGACTCACGCACCCATATAAGATGTCACTACATGCTCGCTGCGAACACTGTCAGTTGTACTCATACAATGGTAAAATGCATCAAAATTTACTGCATGACGCTGCACTGTTGATGCAATAAAGTTACTTTTTTTGGATTTTGCTTGAAGAGCATATCCATAATTTACTATTCTCAAAAATCCTCTAAGAAAACATGTCCGTGGAAGCTATGCGGGTGTCCGTAGGTTTGTATGGAAGACAACCCCTTAAGTTTCAAAATTTGGTCTACAAAATTTGAGGGGAGGGGGCATACGAGGTTAAAGCAAAACCTACAGAGGAGCGTGCAAAAATATCTGACACGCAGGCTCAGTGCGGGTTGGGAACTTCACACACACACACACCATTAAATTTCTTTGCCGGTTTGTGCAGGTTTCCTTACAATGTTTTCCTTCCCCGTAAAGCTCGTGGTATATTAAAATATCAAATGTAATTTCGCACATAAATTCAGAATAGCTCAGTGGTGCGAGCCTGGGTTTGAACCCACCACCTTCTGCTTGAGAGGCAATAGGTCAAACCTTACGCCACCACGACTAGTTATAATATAATTCTGATATAAGTACACATCTCAGATCAAACAACCATTTTTGGACACCAGCTTTTGGATTCCGAAGGCAAGCTTAAATATTCTTTCTTTTCCACAGAAAAACTGCGGCTCTCTCTCTGCGTGGGCTGCGGCGGTCAAATCCACGACCAGTACATCCTGCGGGTGGCGCCGGACCTGGAGTGGCACGCCGCCTGCCTCAAGTGCCAGGAGTGTCGGCAGTTCCTGGACGAGAGCTGCACCTGCTTCGTGAGGGACGGGAAGACGTATTGCAAAAGGGACTATACTAGGTGAGGATCTACTCAAAGGTCTACCAAATGGGAAAGAGTTACGTATGTACGTACAATGGCCTGCATAAGTGGATGGACACCTTACGTTTACGTGGACTTTTGCTGGCCATAGTACTAAAGAAATAGAAATAAGCTTTATTACCCGACTGCCCGAAGGAGGGTTATTTTATTGTATAACTGGGTGACCATAATAGTTTTATGATTTAAATTCGGGTTCTGTTCCGCATACCTTGATTTTAGAGAAACTCTATATTTCGGCACAGTTGCATGTGCCATGATCACGAGACGAAAATCATAAAATTAAACCAATCAACCCGACATGTTTCGAGCCAACCCGTGCTCCTTCTCAATTTGAGCTCGAACGGAAAGCCAACCGTGATCTATTTTAATACCCAATTAGCTATGACTGCGTCTCCCGATAGTTTTAATTCAAAGAATGTTTCTATTCTCTTATTCTTATTCTGCGGCTGACGGCAAACACCAACTAATACAGGAAGACAAATCCAATTGCACTATGTATAAATTATTTAATTATAGTCGATGCCGAATAAAACTACTCATTGGCCTTAATGTAATGACGAATGAGATGGCGTCACAATATTCTTCACTGGTAATAAACTGCTGTGTTTTGACATACCACTCCCATATACCCCCGAAATGTGGGTGGCAGGGTGTATGGTGTTGCAAGTCTTTCTAGTTAATTTTGATCAACTTTACCTTTACAGTGGACCTCTGTTGAGCGTGATCATATTTACTACTTATCAAATTACAGGGTCAGTGGCTATAAATGCTCATGTATTTGCTCTACAGTTAAAAAAAATGTCCAGAAAAGCTTAGCTGAAATGCTCATTTGTCTATCTCTACATGAATAGTACTAGGAAATTAATCTTTAGTGGAGTAAATTGAAATTAGACACTGAATGAATAATTAAATACAGCGATACTCGTAGTTTATCTCTCTCTCTCTCTTCAAGTGCCTCTCCACTAGTGGAGGTTGGCAGTCAGCTCCGCATATCTGATACGGTGTTTTGCCAGTCTAAGAAGCTCCGCGGTGCTCTTAACTCCCGTCCATTCCCGGATATTGCGTAGCCACCATTTCTTCCAAAGACCCACTGCTCTTTTGCCTGCCACTTTGCCCATCATTATCAGCTGCAACAGTTCGTATCTGTCATGTCTTAATACGTGACCCAGATAGGCAACTTTCCTTTTTTAGGGTTCCGTAGCCAAAATGGCAAAAACGGAACCCTTATAGTTTCGCCATGTCTGTCTATCCGTCCGTCCGCGGCTTTGTTCAGGGACTATCAATGCTAGAAAGCTGTATTTTTTCACGGATATATATGAAAACTATGCCGACAAAACGGTACAATATAAATTAAAAAAAAACTTTTTTAGGGTACCTCCTAGGTACCTCCCATAGACGAAAAGTGGGGGTGATTTTTTTTGTCATCCAATCCTATAGTGTGGGGTATCGTTAGATAAGTCTTTTAACACCATTACTGGGTTGCAAAGACGATTTTTTGATTCAGTGATTTGTTTGCGAAATATTCAACTTTAAAGTGCAAATTTTCATTAAAATCGAGCGCCCCCCCCCCCCCCTTCCCCTCTAAACTCTAAACCGGTGGGTGGAAATTTAAAAAAAAACAGGATGATAGTAAGTATATCAAAGTTACAAGGAAAACTATAACAGTTAAGTTTGCTTGAAAATTATGAGTAGTTTAAAAGTAAGTAGCAGCCTAAGTTATGAAATTTACCTAAACTTGGAAGACTCCGTATAAAATACGAAATCATTAGAAAAATATTACTTAATTTTTTCGTAATGGCTACGGAACCCTATTTTGGGCGTGTCCGACACGCTCTTGGCCGGTTTTTTCGTAGTTTATAGCTATACCCTTATTAACCTCAGCAACATTACCTCAGCCATCATCCTATACAAGAGTACTTCAGTACCTTTCTAACTAGATCCGTGAGGAAACAACATCCTCAGCATCCCCACGTCACTCAGCTTGACTCCCGCGCCCCGCAATTAGCGTAACCCGATGCGCGCGCGCAGTATCACGTTGCAGCGTTCGCTATTTACAGACGGGAACCTAGGGGGCACAGTTTCAACCCTTTGACTACTGTTACCTTTAGCTACCGTTACCTTAAATTAAATAAATCGATCTGTAGGTACATTTTCAAAACACTGCTTTAGATTGATAATGACACAATCCAAAATAAAACCGGCCAAGAGCGTGTCGGACACGCCCAGAATAGGGTTCCGTAGCCATTACGAAAAAATTAAGTAACATTTTTCTAAGGATTTCGTATTTTATACGGAATCTTCCAAGTTTAGGTATATTTTAGTTTTAAAAGACCTATCCAACGATACCTCACACTATAGGGTTGGATGAGATAAAAAAATCACCCCCACATTACGTCTATGGGAGGTACCATAAAAAAAATATTTTTTGAATTTTTAATTGTACCATTTTGTCGGCATAGCTTATATATATATATCCGTGCAAAATTACAGCTTTCTGGCATTGATGGTCCCTGAGCAAAGCCGCGGACGGACAGACAGACAGACAGACATGGCGAAACTATAAGGGTTCCGTTTTTGCCATTTTGGCTCCGGAACCCTAACAAAAAGGGCGTTAAAATTGAACTTTGATTGAATAGTCACTTATTTTAAAATGTAATTCCATGGAATTTTCATTTGTTTTTAAATTTTGAATTTTGAGTTGTGTCAGTATCAAATTAAAGCAGCGAAAAGTAACGTTGATTACCTAATTGATTTCCAGACAACGCACAGTTTAACCACGGAGGCTAATACAAAGGTCTTCAAATCCGTTTATTCTTAATTTTTAGAGTAGAGTATAGTACCTAGTAGAGTGGAATCGTTGTGAGATGTCTAACTCAGCACGACCCAGCAGGAGGGATTGAAACCCATAGTTTAGTATGTAAAAGAGGTAGACGACTATTGTCCCACTCCAGCTGGCTCGTGCTGAAGTACCGACTTCGAGCTAGTATAGTACGTAGCTACCTACCTAGAAAAATATTTTCAAGGGTTTTTGTCGGTTTTACTTTTTTGTTCAAAAAAATCTTTTCTTTCTGTACAGTCACCAGCACCAATATCTGACACAACTAAGAGTGCATAAATATCTGACTTATTACTCTACGACTCTATTTCTGTGGCCGATAGGACGTGCGTGTCAGATAATTTTGCACTCTCGTTATCATCCCAGCGTACGTCCCACTGCTGGGCACAGGCCTCCTTTCAGAATGAGAGGGCTTGGGCCGTAGTTCCCACGCGGGCCCAGTGCGGATTGGGAACTTCACACACACCATTGAATTGCTTCGCAGGTTTGTGCAGGTTTCCTCACGATGTTTTCTACACCGTAAAGCTCGTGGTAAATTTCAAATGTGATTACGCACATGAGCCGGGGTTTGAACCCACTATCCCCTGCTTGAGAGGCTATAGGTCAAACGACTCAGCCACCACGGCTTTTTCGCAAGAGGAGACCTGTGCTCAGTATAACGTATAGGCTGAGATGATGATGATGATGATGAATCAGGGTTTTCCAGTAAAATTTTAGCTCTTAAATAATGTTGATCTAACCTTGGAGACGAGACACAGAACAGACAACAGAGGGACTGCGAAAATATTTTTGAATTCAACCCTTCCGCAGAGTAGCGATGGACGGAAACAGTTGTTTACTCTATAGTCTATGCCCCGTATCGAGTGACGGACTCGAGTAAACAACGGAAACATACTAATTAACAAATCGATTTATTTATTCGTTTACCGGTGAAGTACTTCCTGTATTCTCTTTAATTGTCCGTTACCGATTGATTTAAGGAAAAAACAAACAAAACTCTAGTAAATGAATGGAATTTATCTAATCTTAACAATTTCGAACTCAGATAAAAAGGATTGTCATGTAATTTTGATATAAAAACTCCAATAATACTGAACGCAATTATGATTATATGACGACAGCTAACTCTAATAATGACTAAAGTTGATGCGGCAAACCAAACTTGCATTAACAACCTTATTTACAGAAAATACAAGATAAAAAACGTAATCGAAAACCCGCTTATCCGGCCGGTGTAAACGGGAACAAACATACCATAGGCATATCGGGTTCCCGCCGCCCGCCGCGCTGTCAAACTGACGTTTGTTTTGGCGCCAAAATACATAATGCTCAGTCAAACCCAGTTTGTTTTCTCTTCGGCACATCAGAGTATAGACGACAAATATTATTCTGCGAGCGTGAAACTCATCCCTAAATTTACACGTTCTATTTGACACCTTATCTCGTGGTAACAGGGCCGCGTATGTTTGTAAATGCGTAATACCACAGACAATATAATGTTGTTGATGTGTAATTCTATATTTTACCGAGAGATGGAAGGGTGAAAAGGTAAACAAGATGCGGTTATTTTAGTGAATTCATCTTTGGTGTTGTTTAAAAAGTGGCGCCGGCGGTGTGATTGACGGCCGGTGGAGTTGGATTTGAGATTCAAATATTTACGAGTGATATTAGTATTTTGAACATATTTCGGCACGAGAAGCTGCATCACACCGGTTTACCACGGAATACTAAACTAGTCTATTACCTTTGCTATTATAAATAACGTTGGCAGTAGGCCTACAAGGTTGTAGCAGCGTTGTTTTAGTTTTATCTCTAAAACATTTAAACCTCAAACTCTGAATGATCATACAGAAGTTTCACACCAGTTCTACTACGAGCTACCGCGTACAGTTACCAACACCAGTATCTGACACAGCAAAGCGTGCGTAAATATCTGATATGACTTATTCCGCGCCGTATTTAATCCGCACTCGCAGACTACCGAGATACAGGATTCGCGCGCCTATTAAAGCTAGTTAGTTTATTTTTATTTTTATTATAGTTTCCTGAAATAAATCATTATTATTATTATTATTTCTAGGGCCGGTAGGACGTGTCAGATATTTTTGCATGCTCCGATGTGGCAGGATATTAATGCCGGTGACAGTACAAACAATTTGACGTTCCATAATATTCTAAAAGTTCCATATCATTTCTGTACAAAAATACAGTACAGTCAAGAGAAAAGATATTGACGCAGCCAAAGTTGCAAAAATATGTATACACGGCCTTAACGTTAAGTGCATAAAGTCGTGTATACATATTTTTGTAACCTTGCCCTTGACCTACTTGGGCGACCGAGCTTTCCTCGGAATAAAACTTGATAATGAGCTTTTTCCCAGAGATAAGACCCAGCTAGATCGATTTGTCATCCCCAAAAACTCCCACATACCAAATTCGTCATCAAAATCGTTGGAGCCGTTTCCGCGATCCCCGAAATATATATATATAAAAAATTGCTCGTTTAAAGGTATTAGATAGATACAGTAAGGACTTCTCTTTAGTTTCTTAATCTATAAGTCCGGCTACACGCAGCCCCCAGCGACTTGCATTCACAAACGGCTTGTGCATAAAAACTATATGACGTCCAAAACGTGCTTGTGCAAATTAGGCAAAGCGAGCGTGCAGCCGGACCCCATAACATCGTGTAGGTATCGGGTATGGAAACAGACATCAACATAATTGAGTAGTCGCGCAATAGATTCCGGGAGAAAGCCAGTGCCCAGCAG
The DNA here is from genome assembly GCF_025370935.1 of Choristoneura fumiferana. Lineage (NCBI taxonomy): Eukaryota > Metazoa > Arthropoda > Insecta > Lepidoptera > Tortricidae > Choristoneura > Choristoneura fumiferana. The sequence goes on from NC_133494.1 coordinate 11,990,162, forward strand.
CCTGGGAAGATGCCCAATAGTCCATGGGGCAATGAAAACTCACTGATATAATAATGATAAACCGTTGCCGCCCATTGTACACCGATTCAAAAGTTTCACTCTTTTTTAACCCCCGACGCAAAAAGAGGGGTGTTATAAGTTTGACCGCTATGTGTGTCTGTGTGTCTGTCTGTGGCACCGTAGCTCTTAAACGGGTGGACCGATTTGAATGCGGTTTTTTTTATTTGAAAGCTGGTTTTCTAGCGATGGATCTTATACATTATTAACTTAACTAACCAACAACGACAAAACAAATAAAATGCTCAATATTTTCATGCGCTGTTTCCGTTCAAATTAGATATCGTACAAAGTCAGTGTAAGTAATTTTGCTTTTTGCAACTCAATAATCATATAAATTGAATTCCCTTCTCTTACTTATTACACTTGATTTTCACTCTAGTTACAAAGCGACCATTCACTTTCAAAGGAAGTCAGATTTCGTAAGACTTTTAGGCAATTGCCTCATATTTGGCAATTAATTAAGTATATACCATTTAGGTGAACTTATCACAATTTGCAATGAGGAAAGGAAAATAATATGTAAGTATATGATATTTTTAATGTACAGTAAGCTGCATTAGGACATTAAGATATATTTTCACGCACTGCTGTGGCAGTGGCAGATATGAATGGAGTTGACTGTACATTAGGTACATGAGTTTCAGTATAGAGTCATGTAAGCTTATTTTGAACTAAAATCAAAAACAGATTAAATCCCGCTTCTCGAAAGGTGAGAAAGAGAAAAAAAAGTTAAAATGACAAATGCGTGCTCAAGTGTGCCGCACTGCGTGACTTCACGCGAAACTTCCACCATTTTTAGTTTAATTGACAAAGGAAAGGAAAAAATACCGTACCTATCCAATATTTTCTGTTACTGGGCGTTTTAAAAAAAAGTTTTTTCATACAAAATTTTATGAATCAGTTTTGTCACGGCCCATACTGAGTGTATGAAAAAAACGTCGCAAAAGTGAAATTTTTTTGGGGATATTTTTTTTTTTAAACTATCAGAATCAATAATAATTGTGCTCTTGATTGTGAGTAGGAAAAACCATATTACACGCGACTATTAACAATTTTTAGTACCTAAGTACCTACACTAGCCTATAATAATTTGTTTGTCATTAATCATAGAAGCATGATCTATGACGTATGACTACAAGTGATCTTAACATAACATTTTATGCTATCTCTCGCAATGTGTGTGGTCACATTTAGCAGCTGTGTCGCGGAGGCGGATGAACTGACATATTATGACAGTTGACATTAGAATAATAATAGGCACAGGATCAAATTACAGGTTATATAAATATTCCGACTTCATAGCACTAATATGTATTTTATGTTAGTTGGTAGGATTTATAATTGTAATTCAATAAGTTAGAAAAAAAAGAGCTAGATCGACATAAAATTTCAGAATCACAAAATTAATTTATAATAAGTAGAAATAAAATACTTACATACTTACCCCCTTATTCATAAAACTTAACAAGCCTATGTTAACTAACAAATGCTTTGTCCCTTTCTAACAAATACAAATGTCGAAGTGACAGATAAGGACAAACGAATAATAGCGGCATTTTAACTAAAATAGGTTTGATTGTCGTTTATGAATAAGGGGGTTAGTGTTTGTTTATGCTTTGATTTTTTGACGCAAGGCGGGTTGTTTGATTAACTGTATTTTGTCTTGCTTTAAAATATTTCACGTTATTGTCTTACTATTTCCTCTATAAAAGTTTAGTAGGTAGACCAAACGCTAAAAAAAAAGAAAAAAAGTGTCTGAAATCTTCATCACAGCCGAAACTGATATAAGATTATTTTTTATTTTTAGTGGGTTTTCCGGGAGCCCTAAGATGCAGTTGGTAGCAACATTTAGTGTGTATGTACCTACAGCCAGGAGAGGCGGGTTCGAATCTGGTTCGGCAGTCCGATTTTTTGTTTGATAAAAAAACTATGTGGTTTCAAAAAAGGGCAATATTGTATGGTCTAGTGTTGTATTTTATTTATTCTAGAAATGCGTAAATTATTTTCAACAAACAAATAAAGTGACTGCGTCTGCCTTTTTCGATTTCAGCAAAAACCTTACGAAAACGGCGAATTCAAGCGCGAATTGGAACTGAAATATAATATCTACCTAAATGTAGCTAGAGATACATTTTATTCGGAAACATTCAGAACTCTTTTGCGCTCTCTCCACCCGACATTCGGCGCTAGGGTTGACGAAATAAGGGCAGGTGTGACAAACATATTAAATGCCTAAAAAATCAAGTATCTAAAAAAAATGGATTGTCTATGGCACTAGTGATGTAATCAAAATCATCTGGTCGCTATAGTTTTGTTAGAAAACTATAAAACTAGGTGATATTCAGGTCTTTTGTAATTGTGAGAGTCAGTTATTCAGTGAATCAGATTATAATGAAACCTAATCTTCGGATTCAATTGGTAGCATTCGAACATGACGGATGTAGACAATATGTAATTTTGCTATTTCTGTTTCTTTGGCTAGTTGAAGTATAATTTTGATAGTGTTTTATGCTTTATGAACAGTGATCACAAAATCCTATATTGCTCTCGTGTCTGACATTTTTTAATGCGCAAGTTGTCTCCACGTGGTTTCTGAATTTTACTATCAATTGCAAAAGTTTACAATCACCCTACAACGTCCCTCTCAAAGAGAGTACCTTGACACTGGCGAAATTGCCCTATTAATTAGGACAGAAAGCCATATTTTAAAAGAGAAGAAGAAGACCTAATCTTAGATTACATTAATTATATTGTAACCTAAGTTAGATTAGGTGAAAAAAAATATTTTTTTTCAACAGAATTAATTTTTCTTTCCACTAAAAATTGACTGTTTATCCCGCGACTCCGTCGCGCAGAATACATTATCGATTTATACCGCGGAACTACGCAATTTTCCGGGATAAAAACTATCCTATGTCCTTCCCCGCGACGCAACCTATACCGAATTTCATCTTTGATAACCGGATGGCCAAGTGGTTAGAGAACCTGACTACGAAGCTTGAGGTCCCGGGTTCGATTCCCGGCCGGGGCTGATATTTGTATGAATAAAACGAATGTATGTTCTCGGGTCTTGGATATTTAATATGTATGTTTATCCGTTGCTAGTAATCATAGTACAAGCTTTGCTTAGTTTGGGACTAGGTAAATTTGGTGTCAGGTGTCCCATGATATTTATTTATTTAGCTGAATCGGTTCAGCGGCTTAGACGTAATAAAGTAACAAACAAACAAACAGACTTACAAACTTTCACATTTATGATATTACTGGGGATAATAATAATTACAGAATGATGGCAAATTCAGGATTTTCTCAAATAACGTACTTCATGTCACCTATTATCACCTGTCACTTCAATGAAATGGCGCCAAATTTTATATGCCCTTAGTCGCTCCAACACTCCCTATGTACAACCCTAGCAATGCTTTTAGTCAATTGCCAGGCGCGCGCTCATTCGCTAAGTGCCGGTCAATAACCTCGGCTCAAAATGTGCTTAGAGGTTTTGGGGTTCCTTACTCACTGAATACACTAGGTTGGGGTGGGTTCGAGGCAGTTTGAATTCAGGCGGTAGGAGCCGTCTAGACTATGCTGGGATCTAAAGACAAAAGATTTGGGACCCATTTTATTAAGTAAAGAGGGTAAAAAGTAGTGGGATACAATACAATACAATGAATCTTTCATTGTACCTACACCAGAAATAGTAGGCGATACAGAAACAGGTACCATCGGCCAAATATGTGGTCTACCACCCTGAAGTTGATAATCGTTTGCATTAAGATTGGTTTTTGAAGTATTTTTGTATTTTTTATTTCAACTCCAATTTTTACTTTTACGGTCATCCCGTAAAATCCACATACAAATATAAACTGAAACATAGATGCACAGAAAAACCAGAAAAAGTGACCAGTGCTGGGTATAGCACGTAGCACGGAATGCCGAGGACCTGGTTCGATCCCAGCGCTGGTCTCTTTTTCTGGTTGTGTTTTTCGAAATCGTTTGCATGTCATAAAACAATAATGCCAATAGACGTGTCTGTCAACTTGGAAGTTCGACTTTAGCGACATATCCATTTGATAGGAACTTGTTTAAAAATTGATAGAACACTTATTTGGCTGATGTTACATTAACTACAAGGTTAGCAATAGACGGCCTTATAGCTATGGGCTTATTGCTATCGCGAGATATGAGGAAATTTCATTATTTCAAGAACATATCAGCCCATCCAGCCTATAAGCAAGCCTTTATACGACCCTCTGTTGGGCACGACTCCTCTCAGATCGAAAGGGCTTGGGCCGTAGTTCCCACGTGGACCAAGTGCGGATCGGGAATTCCATACAATTACTTCGTTATGTTACCCACATATTGCTTTCCAGGCTTGTGCAGGTTTCCTCACGTTTTTCTTTCACCGTAAAGCTCGTGGTAAATTTCAAATTTCGTTTCGAACATGAATTTCGAAAAACTCAGGGAGGATAGGAGCGAGCCCGATTCGAACTCACGATCCTTGCGTACTCATACACGAACTAAGTTTTTTGAAACTTATATAGTATTACGGTGGTTCAAGCAAGACTTAAAATAATTCGATAGTAGGTACCTAGTCGCAGATACATGCTTCTAGTTTAGTCATCGATATATCTTCTGCCATGCAACGACAGACTCGATCAAAACGTGCCGTCTCCTTCCACAGGTTATTCGGCACCAAGTGCGACAAGTGCGGCTCATCGTTTAGCAAGAACGACTTCGTGATGCGCGCCAGACGAAGATCTACCACATTGATTGTTTCCGCTGCTGCGCATGCGCGAGGCAACTCATACCTGTTAGTGGCGCCATCTATTATTATAGCCTTTAAAGTTCTACACACAAAAGATTAATAAATAAATATCAATAAAAAACTTGGGAGGCCATTCCTAGCAGTGGCGCATATTCATCTCAGCCCATATAATATACGTCCTACTGCTGGGCACAGCCCACCTCTCAGAATGACACACACCATTGAATTACTTCGCAGGTTTTTTGCAGGTTTTCCTCACCGTAAATGTCGTGGTAAATTTTAAATGTAATTCCGCAAATGAATTTCGAAAACTCAAGAGAGAAGGTAGTTTTTTTTGGTTTATTTGCAGGAGACGAATTTGCGTTGAGAGAGGGAGGCGCGTTATATTGTAGAGAAGACCACGATGTACTAGAAAAGGTATGTATTGGTAAGCCCTTTATATTAGCAAACTAAAGCATAACAATATTAGTACACTATAGGCCAGTATCCCCAATCTATTTTAAGTCCCTGTTATTGATGTGACAGTTTTCTTTTACCTTAGCATCGGTTCCGGCACTTTACGCACGGAAGACGACGGTTACGGTCATTCCTTCATAAAAGTGGACCAATGGATGCCCCAAATAAGTATAGGCCATTTCTCTGTTAGATGTGTGCTCCAAAATTTTCAAACACGTAGTAAAAAACTTGTAATGGAATAGGTACTTGAAGCAAAGTAATCTTTTGTTTACTTACGATACTTGATTTAAAAATACAATGCCTAAAATTAGTTGGCTTTGGCTTTTTCAATACTAAATAATTGCCTGTAAAGGAAGTGGACGGAGTTAAAACGGCGTCCGTTTACAGACAGCGAACACTAGCGGAGGAAGTGGCGCCGAAAGCAACAACAACACGACACTAAGCAACAACAATTCGCATCCTCTCCAGGAGTCCATGTCCGGTGAGTAGACCTTTTTGTCTAAACTACAAGAAACATTAACTACTGCAAAGGTTTGGCAGACGAACACTCGAGTGGAGACCCCACGCAAACACTCGCAGTAAAGGAAATCACCAATGAGATGGTGGGACAAAATCTGCCGGCAGGCAGGTGGATTGATGCATTGGCAATGGATCGTCAGGTGTGGAGAATAGAGAGGAGGTCTATCTCCGAAGACGGGCAAATTAAAGTCTGCCATAAAACAGGTTTTCTAAAAACTTGCACTAGTATATCCATCGGTAACGGGTAAGTGGAGTGGTTAGTTCGAACTATTAAGAATCTTAACCGTGCCATATCTTCCTTTTTGTACGCGTATGGGGTTCCTTGAAGCTATTAGTGATTTCGGTGCTCTTCTGGTGTGAAAAATAAAAAATATATTTAGAAAATAGGCCCCGTGGGCTCCTTTACATGTCTGATTCTACCAGAGCAGAGCTACCGGAACTGACAACTGAAAAGAAACGAAGCAAGAAACTGAACAGTTAAGTAGTTATGGTTTTTTTTTTAATTTCTTCCAGTAATCATGTAGATAGGATATGTCTTCTCACTGTCTCAACTGTGGGACGTAGATCGCGGCAATGGATCATGTATTATGTTTTTTTTTATTCGACTAGATGGCAAACGAGCAAGTGGGTCTCCTGATGGTAAGAGATCACCACCGCCCATAGATATCTGCAACACCAGGGGGATTGCAGATGCGTTGCTAACCTAGAGGCCTAAGATGGGATACCTCAAGTGCCAGTAATTTCACCGGCTGCCTTACTCTCAACGCCGAAACACAACAGTGCAAGCACTGCTGCTTCACGGCAGGATTAGCGAGCAAGATGGTGGTAGCAATCCGAACGGACCTTGCACAAGGTCCTACCACCTGAACAGATCACATAATACATACATACATACATAATACCATTATTGTGTAATAAAAATAGATAATTTATGGGGGATCGGATTGGATAATACGATCCTGACCAGATTATTTTCAAATTGTCTTTTATTATATGTATATGGCCCCCCGATGTTTTTCATGGCTATCTAATGGGGGTGCGTATGACATAGTTTAATACACTTTTTATAAAATTAACACATACCTGACCTGTATACAAAGGAAAAGTTCTGACTGACTGACTCATCAATGCCCAGCCCAATCAAATATTCCAAATATTTCTCTAGTCTAAACCTAGAATTTTACATCGTACAGAATCTGTTTATGTTATGATGTACATAAGGAATAAGAAAAGTTTTTTTAGAAATTCACCATCTAAATTGATTAACTTTAAACCCGTTTAGAGTGGTTGGTATGGAACTTCCGCAAACTAGGAATACAAAACTTCATTATTATTTTGTTGATAATAGTAGATAGATACGAGTAGTAGTAATAATAGTATCAATAATGCGAAGTTGGAATCTATATTTAGCACGTGACTTTTCGAGCATATAGTACCTACCATATGTAAACTGTGGTGGATTTAAAAGTGTGCTAAGGGCTCAGTCTCCGTGTTTATCTCAAAAGCACCTGATTTTTAGGGTTCCGGAGCAAAAATGGCAAAAACGGAACCCTTATAGTTTCGCCATGTCTGTCTGTCTGTCCGTCCGCGGCTTTGCTCAGGGACTATCAATGCTAGAAAGTTGTAATTTTGCACGGATATATAAGTAAACTATGCCAAAAAAATGGGACAAAAAAAATTGGAATAAAAATTTTTTTTAGGTACCTACCTCCATAGACGTAAAGTCTGGTTTTTTTTTTCTCATCCAACCCTATAGTGTGGGTATCGTTGGATAGGTCTTTTAAACTATTTTTCGATTCAGTGATTTGTTTGCGAAAAAGTCAACTTTAAAGTGAAAAATTTCATTAAAATCTAAACCGGTGGGTGGAAAAATTTGCAAAAAATCAGGATGGTAGTATATCAAACTTTCAAGGAAAACTTAATGGCTAAGTTTGCTTGAGAATTTAGTTAGTTATGAGTAAAAAGCAGCCTAAGGTATAAAATATACCTAAATTTGGAAGATTCCATATAAAATACGAAATCCTTAGAAAAATATTACTTAATTTTTTCGTAATGGCTACGGAACCCTATTTCGAGCGTGTCCGACACACTCTTGGCCGGTTTTTCTACTTCGCTAAATAAAAAAATGAAGATATTAAATTCGCCGCTGTGTTTGTACTACCTACTACGAGTATTACTTTAAATACTGAACTATGAATTCTAGTTAATCAAGGCGAAATACGAATCCTGCGCAGTTCCAGGCAATTCTATATGAATTAGTCGATGAGTGTCGCGTGGTAGAGATTACGTTACACGAGTAATTAGTTTGTTATCGTGCGGTTTGGTGATACCACAGATTTGTTGGTCAGGGATGCCGGTAAAACTCGGAAACTATCCTTTATTTATTTGTCTTCGGTCTTTCTGTGTCTATTTTTAACTCGCGACGCAAAAAGAGGGGTGTTATAAGTTTGACCGCTATGTATGTCTGTGTGTCTGTGTGTGTGTCTGTCTGTGGAGGTTTTCTAGCGATGGTTCTTAGACATGTTTCATTTAAATGCATTTAGCCGTTTTTGAGATATTGAACTGTGAAGGACCAAGTTGGGGTTTTCCAGCTTTTTGTTGGATAGGTTATGGTTTCGTTTGTCTGTTTGTTTGTTACCTTTCACGTTTAAACCGCTAAACTGATTTAAATGAAGTTTGGTATGAAAATACTTTGAGAGCCTGGGAAAAACATGGATAGTTTTTACCCCGGAAATTTGCATAGTTCCCGCGGGATGGCGATAAACGATTTGTTGCAGACGGAGTCGCGGGTATGTATAAGTGCCTGGCAAATGACCAAAATTCTTGACATGTTAAGAAACTTCCTGATCTCTGATAACCCTAAGTAAACACAACCTAAAGTTTTTCGTTTAGAAAAACTTTGCAGTTCGTTGAGCAAACGTTCTCCTTTTTTAACAACATTAAATGATATTTTATTAGGGCCTTCACTACTTTTAAAGTTTGCGGCTGTAACAAAAATGCACGCACCAGCACCATACCACCTTTAAGGCCACCATTGACACGAAGATACGCCTGCAGATATAAGCGCTTTAGCAGAAAGAATCAATCAATCAATCAATATCATTTTTAATAAATGAATAATAAATAAATAATAAATATCAGGGACAATTCACACCAATTGACCTAGTCCCAAAGTAAGCTTAGCAAAGCTTGTGTTATGGGTACTAAGCAACGGATAAATATAATTATATAGAGGATACATACTTAAATACATATTAAACACCAAAGACCCGAGAACAAACATCCGTATTTTTCATACTAATATCTGCTCCGACACGGGAATCGAACCCGGGATCTCAAGCTTCGTAGTCAGGTTCTCTAACCACTAGGCCATCTGGTCGTCTAAACCATTGACACGAAGATACGCCTGCAGTGCAGATATAAAGCGCTTTAGCAGAAAGTATCAATTAATCAATATCATTTATTTGTGAACATAGGTTATTAGTGTAACAGGTGTTATATAAAATTGGGTGTATCGCTATGCTTCGCCATAAGGCATACAAAATAGCTGGCACTAAAGACCTACCTATTGGGTAAAGTTGAGCTCTAACCGGTGGGCGGAAGGGCCTCCAAATACCTCCATGTTCTATTGATCGAGTCTGGACAACCCGAAAGACCTCAGCCGCCACTGATGGGTCCTAGTTTTTTCCGTCAAGTGGCAGCCCTGCGTCAAGTGGCGATAAGCCGCCTGCGCACTGATGCCGATATCGCGATCAATCGTGCCGCCGCTCTTTCATCTCGCGCGGCCGATTCCCACAGTCCACCGAACTATCGACGATATTAGTGATCCTAGTTCTTTTTGGACACGCTTTTATTTGCTTAATTAGCTATTGAACTTTGGAAAAAAATCTTAAGGATTTTTGTATTTTTATTTTTACCGTTTCACCTTCACTGCATTGTTGTAATTGTAATGTAAGTAGATATCGCTAGATGGCGCTAGCCGACAAAATTGACGACGGATAGCCCAGTGGTTAGAGAACCTGACTACAAAGCTTGAGGTCCGGGTTCGATCGCCGGCACGATCTGATCAATGACGGCTACCGGTTTCGCGCTCACCAGTTCGACTTTAACGACGTATTCATTTGATAGGAACTTGTTTATAAATTGATAGACCACTTATTGGGCTGATGGTACCTAGCTGACATGATTTTAAAAATCTAAAATTTAAAAACGAAACTAGTTGAGTACCTATTTAAGTGTACCTAACAAACAAACAAATAAACATAGGTACTCACTTGTTAGAAAAGTATTCACTCCAATCTACTGATGAGAACTGGGGGGCTACTTCGAAAATCGAAGTTGGTATAGTACCGTCCTCTCATTATCATTCAAAATAAATACCTTGTAGAAAAATCCTACTACACTTTACAGGAATTTTTAGAGGATAAGCACTAGCCAGCACTATAAGAAAGTATGCAATTAATAATAATATCTTGTGTTTTACTAAAATTGTTATGTTGACTATGTTTTTAGCTAAGTTTAAGTTTAAGTACGAGAACATATCCATATCTGCGCTCATAAGTTTCAAGGTTTATTTTTAACAATAGCATTATTGCAGTGCCCTTACAGGGTGATTCAGTATTTTGTATTGTTCAAAGCAAATAAATGAGTATGAGTTTGAGTTTGAAAAAAAAAATATTAGTGTCAGAGGGACGGCAAGATACGAAGTTCGAATTTTGCACTTCGTGGTATAGGGCCAGAACTCACGGTATGAGGCTTTGAAGCCTCGCCTGCGTTATTCATAAAGTCTGGTTCACACATCGGGATGCGAGTGTGACGCGCGTGGACGCGTCCCTCTGACACAAATTACTTGTTTAATTATTAAAACGCTTTGCCTCCTGGCCCAGCAGGCTACTACGAAACTCCGCCAGACAATTGCGCTGCTAAATGAATTTTCGACTGAAATCCAGGATGCTGACGTGTTTGCCAATGGTTGGGGAGCACTTTTATCTAAAATAATGTTATTTTTAGCATATTATTAAGTATTAACGAGCTAGGCGTTTTGGTGCTAACTGTAAGCCTGACTTTGTATTGAATAAATAAATAAATAAACTGGAAAACTCGAAGTTCGTGTCGTGCGGTCCCTCTGACACTTATACTATTTAATACGAGAGCGAGAGGACGGTACGATACGAACGAAGATTCGAGTTTCGTAGTAGCCCTGCTGGCTATCGCACACCGATTACTTACTTATTATATTGTAGAAGAAAAAAATTTTTTTCACCTCAGCACCTCAACAGGCAGGTTTTGCTATGAGAAATCAGTGAGCAAAATCGCATTTTGCTCACTCCGTGAACAAAGTAACTTTTTAATTATTTTTTTTAAATGCTGAGTACAGTGTTGGTCTACTCTCTGAATTCAAATATTTGAACTTTACTTTGATCTGTCATTTCACTTCAACTCGAAAAAAAGCAAGAGATAGGATCAAATTTGTCGATTACAAACTTAAATTAAATTTTTGGTATTAAAAATATATCGAAATATTTCCAAAATGTAAATTTTCCCGATCTTTTAATAAAGTATGCAACCTCGTTGCACGAAAGCCGCTTCTCTTGTGTTTTTTATAAAAGAATTCCGTATACGGCCTCTACAGTATAATTATAGTTCAGCACTCGTCCTCATGATCCAGAAAACTTGTAGTCGTATATTCTTACGCTACTACGTTACCACAATATTTTAAAGTAAATACAGGAAAAAACGCCTCCTCTCTGTCATCCTCGTACGGCTTCCTGTTCCGTCTTTGATCGCCGCCATTGTATTTTTTTTGTGCGAAAGCGTTACCATATTCGTCGCTCGTTTATATATTTTGAATAATTACTAGCCAAAATGAACAAAAGGAAAATATACACAAAAGCAGATTTATTGTTTAAAATTAGAAATTAGGAAAATTGGTGCAATATGCTTCGGAGTCTAACTCGGATTCTGATGATGATGAAACACGTGCAGTGTGCACGTAAGTTTTATAAACAACCATCAACCTTATCAAATTTTCAGATACCTAACAGGTTAAATTGAAGAATTCATCGAGAAACTGTACACCATCCGATGAAATACCACTAAGTCAATACCTACCTTATTAGAGGTTAGATTTTTTCGAGTTCAGAATATTCACGAGAGGTTTATCAGCAACTCACAGCATGTCTTATGCATTTCTTCGAGTCCAGAGCATGCACGGGAGGCATGCCAGTGGCGATTTTGTTGTGATTATCACGACAATTGCATGTTTGCTGTGCCGAGAGTATTCACGAGAGGCTTACCGGTGGCACGTTATGCACATGCACGTATACACAATAGTCCCGAGTATTCACGAGAGGTCTACCGTGTGGACGTTATATATTGTGTATTACTGGAAGGCTGACAAATATGCTCATTGCATTTACAGCGACAGACCCAGAAGATCTAAGGAGATTGGGATGATGGTGGAGAAGTATCTTTAGAAAAATTCAGAAAGGGGGGGGGCGCCAGCTATGGTGAGAAAACGGAAGATGTGCCCCGAGGAAGTGAACCTCTCTCCGAGTCTGTTATGAAAATTTTGGGTCCGAAAATTGAAAATCTGTTCTCTGATGAGCTTGCATTAGATGGGAAAACATCCTGTAAACTGGTTTGTCAAAGGACACCATTCAGTGCAAATATGGTTAATTGTCCATTACCCCGCCTAGAATGTTGAAACTAAAGCTAAAGTCTTGGACAATGCTTCAAAACGATATTTCAATATAGTTGAAGAACAGAAACAGCTGACAACTAAGTGTGGGACTGGCAATGACAAATGTCATTAAGGAAATTCCAAACACTATTAAAATTTTAGAATATCTAAGTTGTTCAGCACACTTACTTTGCTACATGCACTATGAAATACCTATCCAAGAGTTGATGAAACATCCTTGTGTCTAGACTTAACAATTATGTGAAAGATTTGATATGGACAACAGTCTTATTGAAGGTCTCCTGTTTGGCAATAATTTTACAATTAAAAAAATAATAATAATAATAATAAGTAGTATAGCCAGTCTGCTAAGAAATGTCTTGACAGAGTTTGAAGCCCACCATGCCCAGTAAAGGCCAAAGGATAAACCAAAACATAATTGTAACAAAGTTCCACTCCGGTCACCAGCAGCAGCAGCAGCTTGCCCGAGGACAAGAGCAACTTCCAGAGACATCAGCCCAAGAGCAGCGTCCGGCTAGCAGTAAGCATCCTCCACAGCGCAGGCAATGAATGTCAACCAGGCAGGTCAGGTAGACTCCAATACTATCTAGACAGATGGGAGCAAATCACTACAGACTCAGTTATTTTAGACTGAATTTCTGGTTATAAAATACATAGTCTTTGGTGACCACCCGTTTCAATCCTCCATTCTGAAAAACAATAGTTTCTCAGTTTCAAGGTGCTGATTTGTCAAATAAAATTAACTAAATACTTGATAATGGTGCTATCAAAGAATGTTTACATAGTAATAAATAATTTTTGACAAGCTTTTTTCTTATCATAAAGCCTAATGGCACCTAACAAGCGTTTCCTATACTTGAAACAGTTAAACAAACCCATAACACCTAAATTAGAGGATAATAATAGGACAGAGCTGTCAAATTTATGAACAAACATTGCTTTATTTTATAGCAACAGTAGACTGGAAAACGTCTACTTCTTACTGCCGGTATATGAATCTGAATTATATAACCGGTATAAGAACCAGTGGTAGATTTTGTTTTGACATTCATAAGTGCTTGTTATAGCCTAAATTGAATAAAGATATTTGACTTTGACTTATATGTAATTCATTGTTATATATGTAATGTGCGTGTTATATTTTCTTTTCAAAGAAAAGTTATACAAATTCCAGTGCCTCCCATTTGGTCTCAACTCAATACAGCTCCATGGTTGCCTTTACAAAACTTATGAAACCGGTTATCCACTGCCTTTGGTCCAAAGGCTTATTAACAGCAATATATTTTATGACATACTGTATATAGGAAATGATGCAGAAAGTTGTCAAAAAAAAATAACTAAATGTCAATTAATTAAGCAACCATCCTTCATGAGTTGTTTGTTGCCATAACATACATTTCTAGGTTTTGTACCAATTTTAGAAATATGACAAGTACTTACTTAATTTTCTAAAAGAAAAAGAATTTCAATTTTTTCGATTTATGACCATGTTGTTAAATTAATAAAGAAATATAGTTGCAAAATTAGTGAATTTGCTAAGTTCATAGGTATTTTGGTATCATCTTACCCAGCAGTACCTAAAATGTGCCTGGCTCCATACTAAATTTCTTGAATCTTTTAAACACTGGCCTTAGTTAATAGTAGAAAGAATTTCAATGCAACCCTAGATGTTAATTAACAAATAAATGATGATTTTTTTGGTGAAAGCATAATATTCAATGTAGTTGTCTAAAAATAAAGTTTTTGTTATAAACTTGAAATATATTCTGATGCTATCATGCTAGTGGCTCTGGCTGGGGACCTGTTGTCCTGAATTCAATTATGGTAATTTTAATCACTAGGAATTACTAGCAGCCTATTTGGATTGAATTTTCTTGCATTGGATCTGTACAACTGTGAAATTATTTTGCAAATAAGTAATACTACTGCAATAGCATATATAATAAATTTGGAGGCACACAACATCCACGCTTATATGCGGTTTGCTCGAGAGATCTGGCAATTCTGTGAGATGAAAGGGTTTTTGGTTTATGCTTCAGATGTACAATCGGAGAACAATATTGCAGACAAAGCCTCACAAATTAAAAACTTAGACTGGGTGTGAGCTATCTTTCTCTTTCTTCAGAACAATAACTAAAATATTTGAAAAACCAGAAATACACCTATTTGCTTGTTGAGCAAATAATAAATTGTGTTAATTTGTGTCATGGTTTCCTGACCCTGGTGCTTGGGCTTGTGATACCTATACTATAAAATGGAACCAATTTTTTCTATGCCTTCTCTACCTTTTTTATAATGCTGTTTTACAAAACAAAATAAAAAAAAAAAAAAAGTATATAATATAGGTAATATATTATATTTATTTGAAAATATCAGAACAGAGGCATAGTAATTGTCCCAGATTGGCCCACCCAACCCTGTTTCAAATAATTTCAGTCTATGGTAGAGGGGAATTGTTAGTATCACCTTTCAGGGTGCACCCTCCCTCCACAAGCAGCTCATATTGAAGCTGCAATATTGTCCTGCAAGCACTCACTAAGAGAGGCACAAGTAAGTCTTCAATGGATATTATGTTGGCATCAGCCACTAAAGGCATGATGAGACAACATTTATTATATAGTATAACCATTGGATTAAGTTTTGTAACAAACACAACTTTAATCTATTAGATGCATCTATTTAAAATGTAATAGCTTACCTTGTAATACCTTAAAGTTTAAAGAAGGCTTGACTTATACCTCTCTTAACTGATCTGTATAGATCTGTATCTCACTAATTTTAGACTCACAGTTTAGAAAAAAAAAAAAAAAAAAATAGAGATTTTTTGTAGGGATATTTAACTTAAACCCAATGTTCCAAAATACTCTGAAACATGGAACCCTAAAATTGTACTTAAATCTGAATAATACTATATGTGTTTCTCTAATGAAACATTAAACTTAAAAACTTAAAAATAAATGTCACTTTTCTAGCAATTGTTAGAACACAAAGTGCAGACATTATCCTTGATTAAGTTAGATATATATTTTTAACATGAGAATATTAAAAGTATTCTAGATCATATAATATCTTGGCCAAGACAAAAACCGACTTGTGTTATTGTTGCTTTATTTTAACGAAAATTTAAATATCTAAATAAATAAATCTGTTTGGCTGTATTGAAAGTGTTGATTATGTTAACACTTCTCTGCACACAGCACGCGACACGCGGCGACTTATTTGCGGTCAAAGAGTGTTAACATCAAAACTATTAGAAAGATGGTAGGCTGGACCAGTGGGTCAAATATGTTTGCTAAACATTACAACAGACCACATGGTCCAGGATGCATCTTCTTTCTGGAGAGCTATATGTAGTTCACACTAAGATTATAAGTTTATGTTAATAGTAACACAAGACATACTCTTGTTATTGTTATTAAGCTAAGGTAGCTTATTTTTAGTTTTATATTTGAGAAGAAATTGTTTCTTGAAAATTTTACATTAAATGTTAAATATTTCACTAATCACAACTGTTTGCTTTAAACATCTACAAGTTTTCTGGATCATGAGGACGAGGTGCTGAACTATAAATATTAAAGAATCAGTCGAACTTACCTAAGTGAAGGCTGATCATATATGGGAAGCAC
>NC_133494.1:12009540-12028694 GCF_025370935.1 Choristoneura fumiferana
TGTACGACAGGAGTAACACCGTTTTTAATTGTATTTCATATTCGCCCGGTAAAGAACCATACCGTAAATTATCGGGAAATTCATCGAGAATGTTTTTACTAAGGCTAGATGACTTCTCAACGGCCATTATTTTTATTAATTTAACTCTTCGCATGAATCTCTTCCTAATACTGGTGGTGAGTTGACATTAGCAACTATAAACTTTAAGAAAAATATATTTTCTTTGTGGCTTACTTTTAAAAAACACTTGCCTACCACTGCAATGTCACCTCCTGAGCTACCCTGTAACTTAACTGATGTTTTCGTTAAATCACTAACTTTCAAGCTACACTACTCAAAGTCTTTCGGCAACACGTTTACGTCCGCTCCAGTATCCAATTTAAAGCTTATCAAAACATTATTTATACCATTTGTACTGACCAATCGCTACTAATGTTTATAATATGAGAAAGTACCTGATCGGTGGAGTCCTCTTCCAATGCATATACGCGGCCCCCGATCACACATTCTCGCAAAGTGATTCATCCTGCTGCAATTATTACACCGTACACCGTAGGCTGGACACTCCATCCTAGGATGAGCTCGCCCGCAGTTGCCGCAACCATTTTTGTACTGCGCTGTATCTTGACTCCATTTCTGGTGCTGTATGTCGCAAATAGTCGTGGTCTTTGAAGAATACTGTTTCTGATAGGAATATTGGTGGTTGTTGCGATTAATTATGTTCTCATCCGCTCCTCTACTAGCGATTGTTCGCGGCGGTGTGAGTGACGGCCGCCCGGTTATAGCTGAGCTGGGTCCCCGGTTCGATTCCGTGAGTGTCTTGGGATATTTCATGTATGCTATGGTGATCACCGCTGTCAGTTTTCATATTTTGTGCCTGCATTCTGGATATTTCAACCAACTTGCATAAATCTATAGCTTTCTTTAATGTAACATCTGGTTCCCTTAGGAGCCATTCTGAAAGTCCCATATCTTTCACGCCACAGATAAACTTGCTACACACCAAGTCATCTTGCAGGTCTTTGAATTCGTATTTTGACGCTATTTTGTTTAATTCAAATACATATTGCTCGGTCTTTCTACTGCTAAATTTTTTTTCGGAATAAAATAATAGTCGAACCGTTTCAACAGCTGGTCTATGTCTGTATTTCTTCATTAAATTGTTCATAAACTTCACGGCATTTTTCTCCAATAATGTGTAGTATAATATTTAATTGGACTTTCTTCTCCTTCTTATTTATTTCGCATGCTTCAAAATAAATCTTACATGATTTTTTACACTTTTGCCACTCTGCGCTTAAGTTTCCAGAAGTAACATTCGCCAGATTGTTCTCGAAATTGAATGGAGGCGGTGGTTGTAAAACTGACTCCATTGTCGCACAAAAGTCTGTTTCTTCTCTTTTTTTTTCTTTTTTTTTTCGATACCGTTCACTTTCACTTTTTCTGGTGTTTTGAGACAAGTTACAATTATCACCCAATTATCAGAATAAAAAATTGATCCGGCTGCGCCATGTCAGAGTATGGGACCGGGACGCGTAAGTAATACACCAAGGTTGAGCTTAGACTGCTTTATTATAATGTTTTGTCTACCCGCATACATCTATATATAAAATACTCACAGTCGTGTTGCCACCACTGCATTGTATGTAGAATCAAATACTGATCAAAATGAATCCAAACACGACATATGTGCTATTATTTTTTATAGAGTGTACTAGTGTGCTGGATATCCTGGGTGCAGCATCAGCTCATCCTGTTGCCACCATTGCATTGCTTGTAGAATCAAATACTGATCGAAACGAATCCAAACACGATATATCTGCTATGGTTTTATCAAGAGTGTACCTACTAGTGTTCTGGATATCCTGGCTGCAGCATCAGGCCGAGAATTCCATAATCTTGCATAGTTATATAGCATACATGGCTGTTTCAAATTTTAGGTCCCACATGTGTTTGAAAGTAAAGTAAATACCCATTATGCGTCTAAGATTCCTACCGCAGCGAACAAAAGAGCTGATGATCTTGAAACGGCTGAACCGATTTTGTTAAAACATGTCTAAGAGAACTATCGCTAAAAAACCTGCTTTCAAATAAATAAAAACCGCATTCAAATCGGTCCACTCGTTAAAGAGCTACGGTGCCACAGACCTTTGCGTCGGGGGTTAAAAGGACCGAAATGTTATTTTTAACAAAAACTTATTGATATATTAAACTTTGTAATGACAATGTCGAGGTTTTACAACTTTAAGTTAGTTAAGTTCTGTCTTTGGAACCTTAATAGCAAGTGTTAAAGCAAGCTATAAATAAAGGTGTTGAGTACGATGCGCGGGCGCCTCTGGGTCAAGGTTCTGGCGGTTCTGGGTCATTACCTGACAGACAGACATTTAGATCCATCCTACTTAATACTATAAATGCGACAGTTTGTGTGTGTGTGTGTGTGTATATGTTTTTTACTCCTTCCCGTAAAACGGCTGGCCGGTTTTAGATGAAATTGGGCATGTAAATAGCTGGACATCTGGAATAATAATAGGCTACTTTTTATCCTGATATTCCCATGGGATAGGAATAAAATCTTGAAATAACAACTGCTGTAGGGGTTATAGCACGCAGCACGGATTGCTGAGGACCTGGGTTCGATTCCCAGCGCTGGTCTCTTTTTCTGGTTTTTCTGTGCATCCATGTCTCAGTTTGTATTTTCGATATGGTTTCACGGGATACCCGTAAAAGTAACAAATTTGGAGTTGAAATAAAAAATACAAAAAGACTCCAAATAACCAATCATAATTTGATTGCTTAGTAGCGACATCTCTTGTCTGGGTGAGCGGTTGGTTCCGATAGAATGTGACGTCTCTCGATGAGAGCGAAAACATAGATGTCGCTAGTGCTGCTGCATAAGTAGCGTAGTAGAAATAAGCAACCTGAGATATGTATGCATAGGAAAAATTCGTGTCTAAATTCCTGTCCAGCGGTGGTGTAGGGGTTATAGCACGCAGCACGGATTGCTGAGGACCTGGGTTCGATTCCCAGCGCTGGTCTCTTTTTCTGGTTTTTCTGTGCATCCATGTCTCAGTTTGTATTTTCGATATGGTTATTTACATGTTCTTGTTTAGTTTTGGAATAAATTATAATATCATCTAAATATACTAGACAAATATTTTTTTCTATTTCTTGTTTTAAGACACTGTTCATCATTCTTTGAAAAGTTGCTGGAGCGTTCTTAAGCCCAAATGGCATCCTAAGGAATTCAAAATGACCGTCCGGCGTGCTAAAGGCAGTTTTTTCTATAGAATCTTCTTCCATTAAAATTTGGTGGTATCCTGACGTTAAGTTCAAAGTTGTAAAATATTCATTCCCCTGTAATTTAGAAAATAAGTCTTCTATGTTAGGTAAAGGAAATTTATCTGATTTTGTTTTTTCGTTAAGTCTTCGATAGTCTATTACCATTCTCCATTTTTGTACTCCTGATTGATCCATTTTCTTAGGTACTAGATGTACAGCTGATGCCCAAGGTGATTCAGAATGTCGAATGATTTTTTCAGAAAGTAATTTTTCGATTTGTTTTCTAATTTCTTGTTGTTGTATTTGAGGTAATCTAAACGGCTTCTGATAAATTGGTTCATCGTTGATTAGGTGAATGTGATGCTTAATTTTAGTCGTTGCGCTATCAGTTACGTCCTCTGAGAATAAATCTGAATAAATTTTACATAAATCTTCGATATTTAGGTTGTCATCAGACGTCATATGAAAAATCAATATTTCTTTATCAGGCATAGTCAATTTCCTTTCCTTTAAATCAATTTTCGCGTTAACTTGTTCAATCATTTCTGTACCCATCAAAATATCGTATTTGTCGCTGAAGTCATAAATATAAAATTTCATTGGTCCATTGTCTTTACCGAAGTATCGGCACCAATACGGCGTTTCAATTACTCCATTGTGTGCAGTAGTTCCATGCGACGTTTTAACTATAAATGATTCCGGTTTCCAGCATTCTTGAAAGTATTGTTGTTGAGCTCTATTCGTTATAAATGATCGCTGACTACCTGTGTCGATTAATATTTTCAATTTAGGCGTTTCTGTTTCAAAATAAGGCAAATAAGATTTAACATGATTAAATTCTATGTAGGATCGGTCGTCTCTGATTCCTCTTGAAAATTTTCATTTTTTAAACTCGACGTAGATGGAATATTTTCAGGTAAATTATCGTAGTATTGATTGTTTTGGTATTCTGGGGCGAACGGAGGAATTTCGTACTCTTGCATCATTATTTCATCATTATCTCCGTGGTAATACAGTTCTTCTGCCACTAGATTTCTTCCCAAATTTATTTGACCAGGCCTTACTGGGCGTGCTGTCTTCATAGATACATCAGTGTTATTTACAAATGATTGACGTTGTTGAAACTGGGGTTGTTGTTGTCTTTGTTCCCTATTAAAGCCTTGATTTTGAAAATATGGATGCTGTGGTCTTGTGAATACATTATTTGGGTTTGGAACCCATTGAGGATTGTAGCGTTGAGTTCGTGGAGATTGATTATGGAAATTTGGTTTATTCTGAGAAGAATACATAGGACTATCTTGAAAACGCGGGATTGGGTTTTGACTAATTATTCGCGGTGCCGGAAGTATATTAGAAATTTTTTGTTTGATATTGTCAAACCTACCTTCAGCCTCTAGTTGTAGAATCTTTTGGACCGTGTCATTGAATCCACAGTTACTAACATAAATTTGATCGTGGTAAGGTAAGCTACTTCATAACGTATTTTGCGCCGTATTAATGTATGGCTCCATTACTTCGTCAACAATGTTATCTTTTTGATACTTATCCATAAGTTTACTTTTAATAAAAAAATTTTTTGTTTCAAATCAAAAATAAAATCTTTATAACTTCCCTTACGTTTTACATTTGCTAACTCTATTAATAAAGTATTTAGCTCCCTATTATCTCCACATTCTTGTTTTAATATCGTTATTATGTTATCCCAGTTAAAGTTATGATTTAACATAGAAACAGTAAGGGCAGCTTTCCCCGTTAGTTTACTTAACAGCAACATTATATTTCCGGGATTATTCCCAGCTATACTTAGCCATTGATTTGCGCTGTTTATATAATTATAGATAGTTAAAGCGTTCCCATCATACGATGGTACGAAACCTATTAACCTATGGTAGTCTATCGTCGACGACGACTGGACCGGAATCGAACTTGGTGTACTAGGCACGAAGTTAATATTACCTGACGGATTATTTCCGGAAGGGGCCCAGCCCACATATCTACTCTATAAAGACCTGTAACACTATTCTTATATACAAACACAGGGGGTCTAATGAGTGGAATGGTGGAAAAGGAAATGCTTACAGGTACTCACATAGACAGTAGCGCTGGCTGCATGTAGGTTCTTCCAAAAGTTTATTTTAACAAATTTATTTGGGTTGAGCCGGTTTCTTCGAGATTTAAAAATCACTACCGTAGGTCGATGGTTCCACCGAAGCAAACCGGAGAGATTTTCTGAGTTTTTGAACTTCCGGTGGCCGCGACGTTACGATGTACCGGCCCCACGTTGGGCGCCAGTTAAAATAATGGAAACTCAAGACCTTTTGAAGAATTTTACTTGCAAGTAGGTAAAGCTCTTAATTATACAACCTTATGCTAAGGAGTTTACTGTAGAAGTGACCGCTGTTGAATTGGACGTCGTGGTTTATATAGTCCTGACCTGATCGATTACTTCTCAAACCACGGCGTAATTGCTAACTTCCTTGTATTTCCGATAACGTTCTTATTGTGTTGGAATGGGCTTTTGTTTGCTGTGTTTACCATAGTGTCGTCTTTAGCTTTATGGGTTCGGATCTCTTGACTCCCGTCAGAATTTCGGGAAATTCTTTTGTAGTGCTCTCTACACTACCCAAAGAACCTAAATGCAAAATTTCAGTTGTCTAGTAAGTAGTCTAGTCTAGTCTAGTTTTTAGTAGTAAAACGAAAATTCTCGTTTTTTCCCGTTCCCGTTCGAATTTTGAAAACTCCACTCTCAATGCTCCTTTACACCCCGTTAAGCAACCTACATCCCGAATTTCAGCTTTCTGCTTCGAGTAAAACGAAAAACGGGAGCTTTCGATGTTTTATACTATTATAATCACCTACTTCAGTGCCAAATTTGAAGAGTCTAGTAATTAATTATAGTTCACAGGATTCCGTTGAACTGAATATATCAATCCCGTTTTTCCTTATCCCGTGGGAATTTCCAAAAATCCTAAAAACCATTTTTTACTATTATAATCACCTACTTCTATGCCAAATTTAAAGAGGCTAGTTATTATTAGTTACTGAGATAGGGTCTATAGTTTAAATACAACCGAAAAACACGATTTTTGAATAGGTATTCTGCCGTGATTCTTAAAAAGGCAGTTATCTGACAATTGACCAATTTCGAGTTATATATTGTGCCGTGATCAGCAAAAAAAGACGCATTGACCTATTTTACCCGTTATTCTCTATCACATTTAGTTTTAAAGATAAGTTTTCAATAAAAAGCAGTCAAGTGCATTCTTACCAGTGCCTAATTCATTAAAACGCAGTCATCTTAACATTCATCCTTAAAAAAGCAGTTAAAGTCCTTTGACTGCGTAATATTTGGGAATATTTTAGGCAAACACTTTTTTAAAAGGCAGTTATGTACCAAACTGCCTATTGCTAATTATAGTTCATAGAATTTACTTTACAATAATTCATTAAAAAGCCGCTTTTGAGGAAAAATCCTTAAAAGGCAGTCATGTGACATTGGCTGCCTTCTTAATAATTATTTGGTTGATACTTCGAAGAAAGAAGTTTACGTCGCTAAAAACATTACAAGTTACAATTTTTTGGGATCCATCGGATACTAAAACGCAGTTTTCTCGCAATAATTCATTTAAAGGCAGCAATGTTTTGTCACGCACCTATATTTTAAAGGTGGATTTAAAGTTTGTTAGGTAGGCCAGTGCGCCGCCAGACGCGAGTGGCAGCGGACGTTCGAGGCTAGGGCATGGATACCGAAGTATTACCGAAAAACCGGGATACCGGACATTTTTTCCCCTTTTTTAATACCGGTATTAAATGTCTACAAAACCAGTTTTTCGGTATTTTGACTTTGTGTTTAAAATAGTAATAGTCGACTTTAATTTCAAACAAGCAAGCACTTTTAATAACTTTTGTCTTCGGACTTATGGCTTTTGAAGTTACTTACCTCTTAATCTACTTTCAAATTTAAAATTTACCGCGCACAAGTTTGCTTTGTTTATTTGTAGTGTAAGCTTTCTCGAAGTTGGACCTACCTAACTGGATCGTTTGTCCCAGGTATACATAGTCGTCAACAACTTCGAGCGCAGATGCAATGCTCCAATGCAGTGGTGAATAGTTTCGGAGAAATCACATCTCCTTGTCTGACTCCCCGCTGCAGAGGAATAGGCTTCGTGCTCTGGTCATTTAGTCGGACGGACATAGTGGCGTTTTTGTACAGACACTTCAACACTTCGAAATACCGGTAGTCAAGTTGGCACCGCTGGAGAGCCTGCAGCACAGCCCAAGTCTCGATCGAATCGAAGGCTTTCTCGTGGTTCTCAAATGCAAGGCAAAGGGGGAGGTTATACTCTTCGGTCTTCTGTATAACCTGCCGCAACGTACATGTGGTCTACGATACTATAGCCTTTTCGGAAGCTGGCTTGTTAGGGAGGCTGGAAATCGTGAAACCTGCTTGCGAGACGATTTGTGATGACCCTGGAAAACAGCTTGTAAACATGGCTCAGAAGTGAGATGGGTCTATAATTCTTCAGCAAGGTGTTATCGCCTTTTTTGAAAATGCGCACCACCACTGTCTTCTGTTCCATGCTTTCGGCGTTCTCCCTTGGTGGAGGACGGAAATAAACGGCGTCTGACGGTCCTTAAGGCCTGGTTTACCACACACCTTCAGGAGTTCGGCTGTAATTTCATCGTCACTCGGGGCTTTGTCATTCTTAAGCTGTTTGAGGGCCATACTAATCTCGTACAGGCTGACGTCCGGGATGTCTTCGTGATAGTGTCGGGTTAATCTAGCGCTCGGGTCTTTAGCTAGATTTTCGACGGGTGTTCGGGTTGTCGTGTCGCTATCCATAAATCTTCTCGACTTCCCCCAACAGCTCAGGTTTGGATGAAATGATTCTGCCGTCGTCGGTCTTCAACTTCATTATCATCAATATAACTATATTTTGTACCCGTTATCACAATAAATATATTATGATTATGATTAACCGGCTTTGACTACCAGACAGATCTCTGGTAAACACCTTAGAGCCTCTGTTACGCTTAATAGCCTCTTCAATGCTTTTGGTATTAAATCGGCGTACATCGCGCTTCAGAGACTTTGAGATCTGCCTGCCTATTGAACTGCCGATAGCGACAAGCGTCACCTCACCAGAGGACTGTAGCAGCATCTCACGCCTCACCTCCATGAGCCTAAGGCCAGAGCGCGAGAGCCTATTGGTTATAGTACGACGGGTTTTGAAGAAAATAGACCCGACCGTATGGACAGCTTCCACAAACCCGTCGTTGTAATCGTCCACGTCGCTACACAGGCATTCGAAACGGTTTTGAAGAGTGCGCTGAAAGCTCTCGAGGTTTTGGAGCTGAGCAGGTTCCGGGCGGAGCGTAGATTTCATCAGTAGAGACCTTTCAAGCTTGAACTGGATATTTAATGAGCCTCGTACAGGCAAAAGATATTATGCGAAAAGTTGGTTGGGAACTATTAATCGGCGAAACAATTTTCACCGAAAAATTAGAGAATCCCATATTAGTAGGTAACTTATTAGTTAACAATTAACAACTTCAGTTTTTTATTTGAATACTTGCTCATTAAAAGGGAAGTTTATTAAATCTTGCTTTTCAACAATATCAAAAATATTATATTATTATTTATTATATTATAATATTGCTTTTTCAATATTGGTTATATTTCAACAAAACAACAGACTTATACAGAAAGAAAGAAAAATAAGGGGAAAATACGGAAAATACCGAAATACCGGGATACCGGTTTTCAAAATTTGAATACCGGAATAATAACGGTATCGCCATCAAACCCAATACCGCATAGCCCTAGCCATTATGTTACAATATTTTTATATTTTGTAATATGCTATTTTAATAAATGTCTGTTAATTATGAGTATTTTCTTTAATTTCAATTCACTTGAATGTTGGCTATCCAAGTTTAAGAAAAAATATTTTAAAGAATAAATTCCTTAAAAAGCAGTTTATTGCATTTGAGCATTTAAGGCTGCTTTGTAGTGAATTACTCAGTTAATATAATTTATCTACTGTTTGCTTTAAAAAGTAGTTTGGTGTTATAATTTATTTAAAGGCAGTTACAGGACTTTCACTTCTTTGTAAATAATTACACTAAAAGGATTTATTGTCAAGAAACTTTACAAAAAGGCGGCTAACTACAAACACTGCCTTTAAAGAATTACGATTATGCAATTGAAATGCCTTTTAATTTTCAGTTATTAATTGTTAGTAATAATTCACTAAAAGGCAGCTTCGGGACTTTAGCTGCCTTTTTGTGAATTATTATAGGTAGATTTTAAATAAAATCTCATAATGCATACCACAAATATTTCTTGATACAATTTAAATAAATAGGTAAATATATAATAAATAACAATGAAATAAGATAGAACAGGCCCGTTTTTACTACTTAAAATCGCCATTGCGTCACATTTTCTATGTATAGCCTGATTAAAGTAAAAAAAAACCAGTTGAAGACTGCTTTCGCCTTTTTCTCAAATGTAAGTGTTGTCAGAAGACTGGTTTTTTTAAAATGAGGACAGAATTATGTAATAAATTTTAAAGCCGTGAGGCACTTCCAAACGCGTCCGTCGCAACCCCGCAGTAGTTCGGTACGGGCGTGTTGTTTTGTCAGTGAGCCTAACGTGGCAGCGGAACTTCGTAAGGGTTTGCTGTGATACTGGTAAGTTTATTTATACAAAATTTGTATCATTGTTGTTTTATAATTATTAATAGACGTTTTTATCACCTTTTCAAGTTAACTGAAAGCATATTTAAAGTATTAAAAAACCCCCGACGTAAAAAACGCCAGCAAAAATAAAAATAAAAACGCCCGAAAAAAACGCTGCTTGAAAAGAGCTGTTGCCCGCGACTTCATCTGCGAAGAATTCGTTTATCTCTATCCCGCGGGGACTATGCTGATTTCCCGCAAAATTAGCCTAAGTTAATTTAGTATAAAGTATCTAGTAATATTTTTTTATCTAAGCGTTGTCGGTGTCGGGGGACCGCTAAGGTTAACATGAAAGTAAATATGTTGTATTTTTTTAAAGTATTAACCTTAGCGGTCCCCGACACCGACATCGCTTAGATAAAAAAATATTACTAGATACTTTATACTAAATTAACTTAGGCTAATTTTGCGGGAAATCAGCATAGTCCCGCGGGATAGAGATAAACGAATTCTTCGCAGATGAAGTCGCGGGCAACAGCTAGGTAGCGCATAATTATTTTTTACTTTTTAATTGTCTTTTCAAGCAGCGTTTTTTCGGGCGATTTTATTTTTATTTTGCTGGCGTTTTTTACGTCGGGGTTTTTAAATTTTAAATTTAAGTTTTTATTTCATGTTTTTTAAACTTTGATATATATTTTTTAAAGTGTACTAGTGTGTTGGATATCCTGGCTGCAGCATCAGCTCATCTTGTTGCCACCATTGCATTGTATGTAGAATCAAATACTGATCAAAAGGAATCAAACACGACATATCTGCTATTATTTTTTCAAGAGTATACTGGTGTGCTGAATATCCTGGCTGCAGCATCAGCTCGTCGTGTTGCCACCACTGCATTGTATGTAGAATCAATTACTGATCAAAACGAATCCAAACACGACATATGTGCTATTATTTTTTCAAGAGTATACTGGTGTGCTGAATATCCTGGCTGCAGCATCAGCTCGTCGTGTTGCCACCATTGCATTGTATGTAGAATCAATTACTGATCAAAACGAATCCAAACACGACATATGTGCTATTATTTTTTATAGAGTGTACTAGTGTGCTGGATATCCTGGCTGCAGCATCAGCTCATCGTGTTGCCACCATTGCATTGTATGTAGAATCAAATACTGATCAAAAGGAATTAAACACGACATATCTGCTATTATTTTTTCAAGAGTATACTGGTGTGCTGAATATCCTGGCTGCAGCATCAGCTCGTCGTGTTGCCACCACTGCATTGTATGTAGAATCAATTACTGATCAAAACGAATCCAAACACGACATATGTGCTATTATTTTTTATAGAGTGTACCTACTATTGTGCTGGATATCCTGGCTGCAGCATCAGCTCATCCTGTTGCCACCATTGCATTGTTTGTAGAATCAAATACTGATCAAAACGAACCCAAACACGATATATCTGCTATAGTTTTATTAAGAGTGTACCTACCTACTAGTGTTCTGGATATCCTGGCTGCAGCATCAGGCCGAGAATTCCATAATCTTGCATAGCTATATAGCATACATGGGTGTTTCAAATTTTAGGTCCCAAATATGTTTGAAAGTAAAGTAAATATCCATTATTCGTCTAAGATTCCTACCGCAGCGAACAAAAGATCTGATGATCTTGAAACGGCTGAACCGATTTTGATAAATCATGTCTAAGATCCATCGCTAGAAAACCAGATTTCAAATAAAAAAAACCGCATTCAAATCGGTCCACCCGTTTAAGAGCTACGGTGCCACAGACAGACACACAGACACACACACATAGCGGTCAAACTTATAACACCCCTCTTTTTTTTTCGTCGGGGGTTAAAAATACTCGCTGCCGTATTATGTACACCAATCTGACGCGATGTACCTAATTGCGTCAGTATCACGGAATAAGGGAAAGTCAGTCCGAAATGTTTTAATCTTTTGTTTCTATCTAGGGTTAAATTTATTTATATATATTTGATTTGAATAGGTTAAGTAAGGAATGCAGATTATTGTGACGTAATTACGGTACATGGTTTTTAAAATTTGAGTGTTATAATTGAGTACGAAATGTATAGGTACTCGTTAAGTCATACGAAAGTCGTACGAAATAATGGAGTATGGCGTCGATATATTTGTTTTATTTTATAAAATCAAAGCACAAAGGTTATTTATTTCGATTTTATGGGTATAATTGTTATATTATCTTCCAATCTATTACGATTTTTTTTGTTTTTTTATTTATTATAAGCATTTTTTTGGATTCCCGTATTTAACTAGGTACCTACACGACTTTTGTTCTAATGTCTCTAATTCCGTATTATGAAAAAATAAAAAAAAATACTTTGGGAAGGGGTCCATTCTGTTTTTAGGCTTCCTTAGTCAACTAGGAACCCTTATCCACCATGTCTGTTTGTCCGTCCTTCCGTCCACGGTTTAGCTCAGTGATCATTAGTACTTGAAAGCTGAAATTTGCATGGGTATAATGCATAATTATATAAATATAATATAACACATATATATTGTTCTCCGCCACTCTTTCCTGTCCTGGGCATGCACCTGCCAATCGAGCTGAAAAGCGCTCAGGTCGTCCCGCCATCTCCTCTTGGGTCTGCCTCTGCTCCTATGCCCATCCCTCGGATCCCATTCGGTTATGATTCATGCCCATCGGTCCGGGTGCATGCGGCAGACATGTCCGGCCCAGTCCCACTTCAGCTTGGCGGTCTTGACACCCACATCTGTGATACGAGTTTTGGAGCGCAGTATCGTGTTTCTGATTCGATCAGTTCTTCGAACACCCAAAATACTGCGCTCCATTGCTCGAAAGGGGAGGTCTTTGCCCAGCAGTGGGACATAATACAGGCTACATAAAATATATATATATTACCTTTTTCAGATAAAAAATGGCCTCATCCAATATAATACGCCGAAACACTTCAAAAGTCGTTAAGATGTACCTAAATGATGGGACAGTGACTATCATACTTTAATGTGATTATCAAACAAAATCTACTTTTGTTTTTGCTCTAGAAGTTATTTCATTATTATATATTCAAATTATTAAGTAGAATCAATAAATTTGCTTAGTTAACTAAGCATGTTTTTCATTTTGTCATTTTAATTTAGATTACCTACCGCAGAGTATAATGAATTTCCCCCTCCAATTCCAATTCCTCCAATTCACGTAATACATTTTTTTTATTTATTTCGTGATTATAATCATCAATTAAAAAAAAGTATTTAAAGTCAATTATCTTGATAGATGCTTGAACAATGTGAACACAGACTAATAAGAGATACTACGTGAATGTGAACTTTAAAGATAGCACGGAATTACGTACAACGACTCCCGGAATTAAGTCCAGAGCCAAATTTTATCACGGAATAAGGGACAAACTAAGGGTTTAGCGAAATAACGTTTATTTCTATAAATAAAAAGCTACGAAGTTAAATAATATCCTACATCCATCTTAAAAGACATATCCCTAAAATAAAATAGTTACTACATCTGACATCTTCATATTTTTTTTTAAATCCTCACTCCTCAGTCAAAGTAGGAAACGTCTTAATATACCGTAATATGGTACATTTACCTTATGTAGGTATAGCAATAACATGTTATACTGGCTTTAACTAAACATAACAACAACAACAACCAACACAAAACAATAGCAAGGAAGCATTCGTGAAAAACCTTCAAATATAATGTGTCTACGAAATAACTAATTAAATAGAAGTTAGAAAGTGATAGCCTCTACTGCAGATCGTAAGTATTCAGCACGTTGGTAGTAGAAGAAGATTAATAATTCCATACTTTTTGAAGTAAATTATTAAAGTAATGGTTGCCTTTCATTTCATTCGAAGAACCCAAAATACCCACCAATTCTGAAATTGTACTCTTAAGGTGCGGCCTCATGCAGCGGCTCAACGCCCGTTTCCAGCGTCAAATCAGGTCACGTGACATTAGCGACAAAGCTGGAAATGGTGAGCTTTATTGCTGGAAAAAAAAACCTCTTTAATTTCGGAAAAAACACCGTTATTAAGAAATCAGCTTCAATATATTCCTACAAGAATCCATGTTGACGGTGCTGTTCGACGCGGCGACTTGACGCTAGTTTTTTGAGTCGTGGGAAATTTAAAATGGGGTCACGTGACCAGACTTATCACTGCAAACGAGCGACGAGCAGCTGCATGAGGTTGCACCTTACTTTTATACAATCTGTCAAACAAAGCACAAATTATTCACATAAACAAATAATTGCGTATATTGACACTGACAGGTTAATACCGGTAATGGTTTTCATTGATAAATTATTGTCAAATAGAGGTATTGTTTTTGTTATCAATTGGCGAATCCGGTAATATATTTGAATACCGGTATTGATTATATAACGACTAATCAGAGCTTTTAGCGATATAAATAGCGAAATGCAATTATAACTGGTTATAAGTACCCTATTTTAAACCGGTAGTAAGAATACCGATAACGATCCCTGTTATTTTTTAGGGTTCCGGAGCCAAAATGTTAAAAACGGAACCCTTATAGTTTCGCCATGTCTGTCTGTCTGTCCGTCCGTCCGCGGCTTTGCTCAGGTACTATCAATGCTAGAAAGCTGTAATTTTGCACGGATATATAAACTATGCCGACAAAACGGTACAATAAAAAAATAAAAATAATTTTTTTTAGGGTACCTCCCGTAGACGTAAAGGGGGTGTTTTTTTTTCTCATCGAACCCTATAGTGTGGGTTATCGTTGGATTGGTCTTTTAAAACCATTAGGGGTTTGCTAAGACGATTTTTTAATTCAGTGATTTTTTTGCGAAGTATTCAACTTTAAAGAGCAAATTTTCATTAAAATCGAGCGTCTCCCCCCTCTAAAATCTAAACCGGTGGGTGGAAAAATTTGAAAAAATTCAGAATGGTAGTAAGTATATCAACCTTTCAAGGAAAACTATAACGGCTAAGTTTGCTTGAGAATTATTAGTAGTTTAAGAGTAAATAGCAGCCTAAGGTATAAAAATACCTAAACTTGGAAGATTCCGTATAAAATACGAAATCCTTAGAAAAATATACTTAATTTTTTCGTAATGGCTACGGAACCCTATTTGGGCGTGTCCGACACATTCTTGGCCGGTTTTTTATCGTTATCCGCGGAAAATATACAATCCTATGTCCTTTCTTGGACATCAAACTAACTATATTCATACCGAATTGTAATTAAATCGGTTCAGAGGTTTAAGCTTGCAGTGGGTAAAAGACAAACAACCGGACATACAGATATACAAACAGTGAGATAGAGTAACTATATTAGTAAAGATTCCCAAATAAACTTATAAATGCGAACGTTGGTGGGTGAAAGAGCAAGTTAGATGAAAGGTTTATTTAGATAAATGTAATTTCGCACATGAATTTCGAAGCTAGTTTTAATATAAAAGGTAGGTATATTAGGTAGGGCGACCCGTTGTACACCCCTCGCAAAACTCTATGTTTCTAGCTCCTGCCACTTATAAAGAAATACATAACTACATTTAAACTTTGAAAAACAAAAATAGCCACGGTATTGACGAACTTCCACCTTCTTTAATAAGAAAATGCGCAGATCAACTGGCTTTACCATTCACCATTTTAATTAATCAATCCTTTAATGAAGGCACATTCCCAGATTATTTAAAAAAAGCCATAATTAAACCTATTCACAAAAAAAAAACACTAAAACAGATCCAAATCATTATCGTCCCATAGCTCTTTTACCAACCGCCTCAAAATATTTGAGAAAGCAATGTACCATCGCATTATTGTTTTTTGTGAAAAATATAAAATTTTCGACGATTGCCAAAATGGTTTTCGTAAAAATAGGTCAACTACTCTAGCAGTTTATAAATACATCAACGAAATTTAAACGCAATAAATGATAAAAAATACGCTGTCGGAATACTACTAGACATGACAAAAAGCCTATGATAAAGTTCAATTCAATATACTGTTAAATAAGTTACATGGCATAGGAATACGTGGTATTGCTCATAAATGGTTCGCCTCCTATTTAAAAAACCGAGAGCAGTTTACTGAAATAGAATATTTTGATTATGAAACAGGTGTAATAGAAAATATCCGTTCTGAAAGTAAACTGCTAAACGCTTCAATCCCTCAAGGTAGCGTCATCGGATGTCTTTTATTTTTAATTTACATAAATGACCTACCAAAAGTTATGAACGAGCCGTGTATCTTATTTGCTGACGATATCTCTCTTCTCACAATATGTCAAAACAATTCTAACTTAACTAACACATTAAACTCTATATTCGAAAAAACTATTAACTGGATGAATGACCACAACCTACAAATTAATTATGAAAAAACTAAAATAATGACTTACTATCCGCATCAAAAACCCCCAATAGACATAAATTATTCCTACAAACATTTTAATTAGAGGTGGTTGACGAGTTTCCTCTGCTTGGACTAGTAGTAAAGATAAGAGGTAAACTGTCTAGCTTTGCGTACGCTCTACGAGAGATTAAGAAATCCACTAACTTACATGCTGCTCTTGTAACCTATTATGCCTATGCCCACGCGTGGCTTAGCTACGGTATCATCTTGTGGGGTAATAGTACAGATGCTCAGACACTTTTTACTGCACAGAAAAAACTGATCCGGATCTTAGCAAATATTTCCAACACTGAAACCTGCAAGCCCCATTTCCAAGCACATAAAGTACTAACAGTACCTTCCATTTACATACTAGAAATATGCAAGTTTGTTCACAAATACCCTGATTATTTCATACAGAGAGATAATCAACAAAGCACCTACTCACTACGCCACAGAAATAAATTAAAATTGCCTCCATCCTATCTCAAAATTCATTCACACGGTACTTACGCCATGTCTGTAAAAGTATACAATAAATTACCTACCAAATAAAATCAGAAACAAAAGATAAAAAATTTATACGACTACTAAAGGATTTTTTAACTCAGAAATGTTACTACAGCATAAATGAATATTTAGAAGAATAAAGAAAAATAGTTATACTGTTATTATTATTGTCATTAAAGATGATCTCATTGCACTAGGTATTACTTGTCCTATTATCTATTCATTCTGTGATACCACATAAGTTCTAAGTTTGTTATTTCTAGATAAATGTATAAATAGTTTATTTAGATACCTTAATTATATAAAGTTAATTTATAAGTGTCCCTTAAACCTCTTCCTAAAAAATACATGAGGTTAAAATAGCATAATATGTTTATGTATAAGTTAATTACCTAATGTAATTAATTTTAAAATTGCTGCGCCCCAACAGGGCATCATTTTTTATAATTTTTTGTAAAAGGTGTTGCAATAAATAAATACTGAATACTGAATATTATTTAAATTCCTGACAAAACTTTTTACAAGCTTTTATTTAGTTTCACCGTCCCGGAGGCATTCTTAATCTGGTAACAGTGACATCTTGGTGGTCCTGCCAGGATCGTCTCCGCAGGAGGGAACTCCTCAATGGTTAATAATACCAAAGTCTAAGAACTTAATACGTACCGACTTGAAATTTGGTACGCATATGTAGGTACCTAGTTTAGATGACAATGCAAGTACAGTCAGCAAAAAACGCTTGCATTAAAAATGAAATTTTCAACAAAAACTTATTTTCTAGTAGCACATATAGGTATTTAAATTTCTGACACAACAATTTTTTACATTTTGTAGAGCATAATGGTGCCAAACGCAACGGAAACAGTTCTAGGAAGTGCGAGAGAGAGAGAAGACTGTGATAAACTGGTGGCTCCGCAAGCGGCTCCCAGGAAGCACGAATTGGCAGCAGTGCCAGTCACATTGTTCACATACTGGCACATCAGTGGCCTGTATGGCTTATATTTAATCTGCACTGTGGCGACATGGCAGACGATTGTATTCAGTAAGTATTTTTATATGTATAAAAAAATATAACAACAAATTGACCGACTACAAAAAACCAAGATTTTTTTTTCTACCAGTCTGAAGTCGGTGCCTCAGCACGAGCCAGCAGGAGTGGTTTTTTTTCACGCTTTTTAATACAAATAATCTACGATAAGTATTTACGATAGTTTAATATCAACTGCTCGTCGCTTTTTAGAAAAGATTGCTTTTTCCAATGCAGAGACATTAATTATTGAGGAGTCCTGGTGCTTCACCACCCGTTCCATTTTACCATATGCATTACGACGAGCATAAATTGCTTAGCAACTGTATTAAAGTAATTGAAATTCAACCCGTGAAGTACTTGTTATTGAGTAGTAATTCCGGTGGTCAACTTTACTGTGGTCTACATCATCAGTTCCACTTCACTAAATGATGATTTTCAAGAGCAAAGCAAATGCACGAGTTATTACTAAATATATCCAAATGACCATAGGTGTCCCTACAATATTTGAAGAGTTCCCTCGATTTCCTTAGGATCCAATCATCAAATCCTAATTTGGTGCTTATGGGTCCTAATTGAAGGCGAACGAACGAAAAAAATGTTTTCAAGTCGATTCATAAATGAGGGAGTTCTGAGGTAACAAACATAAAAAAATACAACCGAATTGATAACCTCCTCCTTTTTTGAAGTCGGTTGATGAAAATAGGCTTGCGTTTGACCACAATCACGCCTGATAAAGGTACTGCCACCAGAGTTGAGGTCACGCACACAAGAACATGTCATGAAATGACAACGGGATTTTTACATTAACCCCTTCTCCTTTTGTGCAATCAGTTCTTCATGTAACTGTGTATGTAGTCATTCACTTCAACTCTCGTGGCACTACCTAAAATTTGGTCTAAGATGGAGACAGCTTGCCTAGCAAATGCCCCCTAGATTTGAAGACGGCTAGATTGTAGCGATCAGGGAACACAGAAGCTGGCAGAGCATTGCACTCCTGCTGTCCGGATATAAGTGGCTTCAATATATCTCTCGATTATTCCTGAGGACTGGTTTTCTACATCTCAATAACATTTGAAAGATGTGGAAAAGTACATGTATTTTACGAGCTTTTATTTATTGCCATGTGTGTACTTATGTGCTAGTCGAATCTTGCAACCGAATTTCGACCCACTTCCGGCGATGAGATGGACTTTAAATTTGGTGTACCTACTTGGTTAAGTCCGGTGACAATACATTAATCTGGTATTGAAATTCTGGTGGT
>NC_133494.1:12028794-12101624 GCF_025370935.1 Choristoneura fumiferana
AAATGTTTCAAACGTACCAAAAGTCACAATTCATCACAAACATTCCCGTAAACGCGGCATAATTAGTGGAACATATATGGTAACCCTACACGCGGCCGCTGTGGCCACACGCCATGCAAGTTTCGGGTCGCTTACGGCCACTTTGAGGTCGAGCCCGCCACCTAACTGCCTATCAACTACTAGTTCATGTGTACCTATGAAATACTCGTTTTACTTACTTATGTTTCGTTAGTTGAGACATTGGCGTACTTAATTTTTGTCAGCAATGGTCTAAAATGCATTCGCGTATACGAACACACTGAGCACCGAGGTGTGACGTGTGACGGGATGCGGCACATTTCATTGAGAGATTGCGTCAAAGTGGTATTCTTTTGAACTAATTCTGAAAGTATCAAATACAATGATGTGCGTTAGAGGCACTGAAAATCCCTTCCATCCTATATTATTAGTACCTATGAGAGAGTTTTACCAGTACCTATTTCAATCCCAATCAGTATCCTGTTGCATAATTATATTGAAGAAGAAGAAATGAATCAGGCCTAAAGCAAAGTTATTACAAAACGATATACAGTGTGCTTGTGTGTGATACAATTTTAATTTATTAAAATTTCAAGCTAATTGTAACTTTCTTCAATACATGTGGCAAAAAACTGATAGCAGTAGAAACAAGTAGAACTATCCATTCAAGGTATGTTCTTGTCAGAAGTTATTACTTTGTTGTCACCTAAAATATTTTCGAAAACAGATCAGCGATCAAAGAGTTATTTTCATTTACTTTTTTTTTCATCACATCAAATTACCATGTTTTTCGAAGACAGTTGTAATTTTGATTTGTTGTCCATAGCTCCATTAATCAACGAGTTAGTCAACGTAGGCTAATAAATTTTGCTTCTAAGCAACCCACGCCTCGTGTGTACGAACCTTAATCTTTTTTATGGCGCGTTGCTTTATCGTTCAATGCTCCGTTCGAGTCGCGACATTGAAAATTGTCTTAGTAATTTTATTTATTTAGAAGCTGTCGGATCGCGAAACGTTTTTGCTATAAATGGCATTTAATTATTTACGTTTTGTATTTTGCCTTTCGTTTCGTGGGAAAATCGTGATCGTCCACAATCAAACCTAGCTTCTGTATCAAAAGTCTCAAAGAAAATACATAAGATGAGCCTGTCAGGTTATGTCCGTGCATAAATAAAAAAATAATGTGTCACCTAAAATTATAAGAGGCTGAAGTACTATAATTATTATTATCCATGCTTACAACGATATAAGGAAATTAAAAAGAAGAAACAGCATTTAATTCGTAGCTGCCTCCGCAAACGCATCGGTAACTGAAGACGACCGCGCGCCAAAACTTTTCCAAGCAACTGTCAAAGTTGGCGCGAATTTTCTCTCCAGCGCGCATGCGCGCGCTCCCTCTCGCTCGGTCTGC
The DNA here is from genome assembly GCF_025370935.1 of Choristoneura fumiferana. Classification (NCBI taxonomy): domain Eukaryota; kingdom Metazoa; phylum Arthropoda; class Insecta; order Lepidoptera; family Tortricidae; genus Choristoneura; species Choristoneura fumiferana. Next base: position 12,030,224 of record NC_133494.1, read on the forward strand.
GGGTAACCCCGGCGCGAGGTTTGCGGCGGGAAAAATGTGTGTTTTGGTGTGCCGATAGCGGGAGGCCACAGCACGCAGCCCCGCCCCGCTAACGCGTCTTGAGCCACTTAGTCGGTAAGACGACGGGCACACTGCGAGAAATAGCGAATTCGTAAGAACTTCAGTGTTGCTATAGGGAAAGGTATTGCAGTACTGACTGGGTTGTAGGTTTGAAGGATTTGGGTATCTGTAAAATTGTAAGAACTATTGTGTAGGCTATAAGGATTTAGGAATGATGCTTAGTGACGCATTTGGAATTAGTGTTTGACTAAAGAGGTTTTAGGAAGTCATTTTCAGCTTGGGGGTATGTTGTTGTGTATGAGTTCTGGGAAGATTTTTTTGATGCTCGAGATTTTTTTGTGTGGCTTTTGAGAGGAAGATAATTTGAACGTTAAGATGTTTATAGACAATAAAAGAGAAATTCTTGGTTTTTGTTTCGTAGACTTTGTGGACGCCGTCTTACTTTCCGGCCAGATATGGAGCCGCGAGCTGTCAAAATGGAGTGGGAAAAAAGGCGGGAATGCGGCTCCACTTTATGTGAGGCTCGTCATTGCGGGAAGGAGAGCGCGCGCTATGCGGTAAGGTGTTAGAGCGGGACGTCGAACACAACGTGGTTTATAAGAAAACCCAAGACGTTGGGGCGTGTTTGGCGGGTGGGCGTGTGGTCGACGCGTCGGTGTGAGTGCGATCATTTGTGGCGGCAGGTGTGTGGGTGAGGGCCGCTCATCCTTTTGTCAACGGCTGTATCGGCTTCTGGCTTTAGTTATTAAAGTACGCTGTTAAATTTTATGACGGTATAAAAATTTCCATTCTCAGGTTTGGTGTTATGGGTTTTTTGATGCTCGTACTTGATTTTAGATTAATTGCTGAATAAAGTAACACTCGAATGTGAAATTTTGAATTAACGTTGCCTATCTAATGTATGTTTACCATGTTTGTATAAATTACATGTATCTTTACTAATACCCACTATAAATGCGAAAGCAACTTACTTTTTCTATCTGTCTGTTACCTCATCATGCTTAAACTATTGAACCGATTCCTAACTATCCATATTTTTTTGCTACGTCATCTTAATTTTTCAGTAATTCTGCTTAAAAATCTGCACTCATAATTTCAATTCATAATTTATAAGACCATCAGCCAAATAAGTGGTTTATCAATTTTTAAACAAGTTCCTATCAAATGAGTAGGTATGTCGATCGCTAAAGTCGAACTTTCAAGTTGACAGACACGTCTATTGGCCTTATTGTTTTGTGACATGCAAACGATTATCAACTTTAGAGTGGTAGACCACATATTTGGCTGATGGTACCTAACTTCTCTGTCAGTTGCGCTTACGCAGATTTTATTTTACGTCAGTCAAAACTGACAGAAAACGCCAGTATTAAATTATGTTAATAATATGCAATCTCGCTAAGATATTTAGGTAATCGACATTATAATGCACTTGTAAACTTTTAGACTGGGCACGGTAAAATAGTGATTTCAAAAAAATGCAACTTGGTTTAAAGTACAATAACATACATTCATTTCAGTTATTTTATTAACATATCTATGTAACTATATACTGATCCGTTATTTTGTTCATGTTTACGTACTCGTGGCGTTTGTTTATGCTAAATTTAGACTTCCTGTTTATTCAGTCGAAGGTTTCCAGTATCAATGGAAGAGAACGTATTTTTGGAGAAATAGGAGCTTTAGCTGTTTCACCATCCATTGATTTTGACGGATAAATGTGATGCCGTCTTTGTTTGTTTTTGTTCCATCAAATAAAATTAATCAATGTATGGTGAAACAACAAAAGAAATACTAATCGAATAACGAAAACCTCAACTAAATCAGTCAGAGGTCTACATAAATAGTCTTCTGTCACACGGTAGAAGACGAGGGTAGAAAGAGATGGTGAATTCGATGCGAACGTGCTGACGACGCACCGGCGCACTGGCGTTAGGCCTCAGATCAGTAGTTTTTGAGAAAATCATGAACATACATACAGTAGAACAAATTGAATCATGACCCAGGGTGGAACCTTTTAATAATCAATTTCACTATGATTTCCTTGACAAAAGTATGAGATGTCAAAATGGCATCAGTAGCACAAAGGTTCTACCCTGGGTCATGATTCAATTTGTTCGACTGTACATACGCTCTTATGTACCGGGCCAAACAGAGAACATTTATTTTTGGAACCCTTGGAGTACCTCTGGATTACTGGTGGTATTATTGTGATTACGAGTGTAATGACTACATGGTAATTGTCTATGTTTTATTAAAAAAATTAACTAACCTAAATTTTAACCAGATATTTTTAGTTTCTTTATATAGTATATTACGAGTATGGAAAATTGCATTATGATTGGTTTTTTGGGGTCTTTTTGTATTTTTTATTTCAACTCCAAATTTGTTATTTTTACGGGTATCCCGTGAAAACCATATCGAAAATACAAACTGAGACATGGATGCACAGAAAAACCAGAAAAAGAGACCAGCGCTGGGAATCGAACCCAGGTCCTCAGCATTCCGTGCTGAATGCTATAAACCCCTACACTACCGCTGGACAGGAATCTAGACACAAATTTCTCCTATGCACACATACTCAGGTTGTTTTTTTCCCACTACGCTACTTAAGCAGCAGCACTAGCGACATCTATGTTTCGCTCTCATCGAGAGACGTAACACTCTTTTGGAACTAACCGCTCACCCAGACAAGAGATGTCGCTACTAAGCAATCAAATTATGATTGGTTTTTTGGAGTACGAGAGAGTAGTGGTCGTGTTCTACTCGTGACCACGGCCACTGTAATGTGGTCGAAACGTCGAGGTAATTAATTACTCTGTGTGTATTGGCGTGATAAGTCCTGATTGTGGTATTTTTAACCCCCGGCCCCGACGCAAAAAGAGGGGTGTTGTGTTATAAGTTTGATTGCTATGTGTGTCTGTATGTGGCACCGTAGCTCTTAAACGGATGGACCGATTTGAATCCGATTTGAAAGCAGATTTTCTAGCGATGGTTCTAGACATTTTTTTATCAAAATCGGTCCAGCTGTTTTTGAGATATTGAACTTTGTTTCTATAAATGTTATTAGTTCTACAGTTAAACTCCCCTGCCCCATAGAGGTGTAATTAAAACTTATTTTTAATAAAACTTAACACTACGTTTTGCTCGTGGCATAAGTTGCGGGAAAATTATGTTATTTTTTTCGGTAAGAACATTTAAAATTACTCTACCAAGATTTTTTTTAATTTTCTCGGAATGTTCGGCTTTTTTTGAATAACGTTAACAGTTAAACAGTTCAGTTTAATTCCTTTTAAATATTAGGAAAGCCGACAACTCCGGTTTTTTTCCAAGCAGAAAATTTTACCTGCGTCAGGGACTTCAACCTGGATCTTATGATGCTGGGCGAGGCATGTCTTTTATTGTTATTAACGTACGAGTACGTTTACTTCAAAAATGGCACGTAATTGTTTTTGTACAGAAAACTACATGATAATTTGCATTTTTTTTGTTATATTTTTGACTGCGACTTTTTACATGTGGTCACTCGATATTTCAATATGTTGGTGATAACGATAATTTCCCAGTTAGCATTGCAGTTGTTATTTATTAGTTAAAATGCAGAAACTATTTATTTCATGAATGAAAACAAATACTAAAATTGTTTAAATTGTGTTAATTATCATTAAAATCTGTTGCGTCATGCACTGTAACAGTATTTAAAAAATCAGCCAAGCGCAAGTCGGACTCACACATCGAAGATTCCGTACTTTGTAGATATCCTTGAATATCCAGTGTCAGCAGAGCTCGCTTCTAAGAAAAATGTACTCGGTGTAGGATTATTTTATATGGTTACAGACATAGACAGACAGATAAAAAAATACTTTTTTTATTAGTTGTGTTAGAGCTGTCTGCATACCACAAGTTTCTAAGACAACCGGAGGTAGGTACGTACCCTATAAGTTTTTTGCCACCTTTTTAATGACTTAGAAGTTTGATTCGTTCATTCGTTCGCTCCTGGGGTAACAGACCTGAGTATTTCAAATTAATTTTGACGTGATATCTCCGTGTTTCTGAGAAGAAAAGTCTTGACAGACGTACAAATGGAACCCTAAAAACACACGTAGATATATATTGTACCAGTAAAAAATAGGATTTTAATCGAAAAGTATTGTTAAAAATTAAAATTAAGAGATAATTAATGTTAACCAATTTCTGTTTGACAGAAACAAGCGAAGATCTTCATAGTAACCGCAAGTCGCTGGGTGATCCGTAGCACTCTCGTAGCAAACTCGTAGCCTGAGCTACGAACTGCTACAATCTACTACGAAATATACTTAAAATGAATGGTTAGTATTTTGAACTGCAAAGAGATAAGCATTACCTACTACAAACTTAAAAGTCATCATCATAGGAAAAGCTTATTTTTCTAGGTGGAATAATTGCCAATTTTCTCTTCTCCAGCCAATATTATTGAGTTCTTACTTAATTTATGAACCAGCGTTCACGATTTCCTTATTTTTTTTCTATTTTTTTTATTAGATACTTAGGGGCTGTTCTACCATCCATTGATTAGTGTTAACTGGCGGTTAGGTGTGATGCCGTCTCTATTTGTTTTGTTCGAATAGACGGAGACGGCATCACATTTAACCGCCGGTTAACGCTAATCAATAGATGGTGAAACAGCCCCTTAAGTCTCTCATTTTATGGTATTTTTTAAATATGGAGATTTTTTTACGTTGAACTTTTTTTCAGTTAGTGTTAAGGTTGATAAATATAACCCTTTCAAAAGGACTATTTGAGTATTTTAAACCTGTTATTTGTGGACCTGTAATCGGTGTTCACTAAGAACTGAAGCAAAACCAGTTATTTGTGGATCTAACTATAAACAGTGTAATGTATATTTAGATACTTAGGACGTCTTTTAGGCTTTTTTAAATCTCGATTTAAAGCCGAGTTTAGACTTGTAAGAAAAATCGCGCAAGTTGCATTACATAGCGGCTCTCGATTGACCACTACAAACTCGTTGCCTTTTTGGCATCGCAATGTAATGCAACTTGCACGATTTTTCTTGCAAGTCTAAACTGGCTTTAGGCTTAAACTGATAGTTCTTGTAGGGATCTGACAGGACTTAAGACCACTTAAACCTAGATTAAAAAGCCTGCAAGTGGAGTAGTAGTGTAGATTTAGATAGTATAGTGTTTTAAACAACTATGAAAAGTAAAGCTATCTTAAAGTACTTTTAACTGTTTTTGGAATCTTTCTTATTTTTGCTAAAATTTTAAAGATTGTATTACATTGATTGATTAAATAAGACGATCTGGCTTGCCAGACACGTTTGATTGTTGCTTCTAGAATATTCTTGTATAAAAACAAATGAACTCGATCCCCGAACAAAGGAACGAACTTGTTTAATATTAGAGTGGTCCTTTGAGCCAGCATTACCCACGGACGTGCGGCGTCATACGGAGGTGCACCTCTTTTGCTCAACTATCTCTTTTAATACTTATTTCTACCCGCACCCACACAGAGGGACTCCCCCCCGGAGTGTCGCGCGCTTGTGTGGGTGGACTTCTTTCCCCTTGTCGCTGTGTGCGTGAATTTCTTTCGAGACGTAATAAGGGGACCGTTTCTTTCCCGCTAAGGTTTTAATGTCGACCACGGTTCGGCGGCGAACGCGCGCCTTCGCGGTTGGAGCACCAACTTTTTTTTCTGAAGTGCGGACTTGTGTTAGTGGCCAGGATTTTTTTTGTCGAAATGAACGCGCCGTTCAGGTATTTTTTTATTGAGGTTTTAATTAGTGTTAAGTTGGCAGTCTTGGAAGTTTGGCGGGTAAGGCCCGCCGCGCACAGTTAACCGCAGGCTCATTAGCCCGGGCGCACACTACGCCGCGACGATTAAACTTTGGAGATAACGGCACGTGATAAACCGCTATCTCTAACTTATTACGCGACGCTAATTTATATGTAAACAACTATGTAATTATTTTTTGTTTATATTTTTATGTCGGATGTAATGTTTGTTTGCGTGTTTTGTTTTTTGTTCAAAGTTTAATTATTTATCGTCAAACCAGGGGACGATGTGATGTGTTTATAAAAAAGAAAATGTAAATCTAGATTTCGTTTACTTAAGCACCAAGTTATGTAAATAATAACATAATAAATATATTTATAATATTTTTAATTTAAGGAATTAAATCAAAAACAGAATATGAGTTAGAGCGATAAAAACAGAAAAAAAGTACTTCAACATGGTTTAAAGGTTTTTTTATTTCATATTTTGTTCTCAACTTAATAATTTCCAGCATAAAAAGAATTAATTTGGAATCACCTTCTTTTAATTTTGCATAATAGTTTGCAAAGCATTAAATTCTACACTTAATTACTTTATAATTGTCACATATTTAAATTAACAATACAATACACAGACTCTTTATTGTACACCAGAAATAGTAACACCTAAGTATTAACCTAATTATCAACACATAAGTATTAGTAAATTACTACTCAATCTTTTTTTCATTTCATTACGACATTTCTTTAGGTTTATTGTACATTAATTTACTATAACAGTTACTTCACTAATCACTGTCACTCATACGTTTATTAATTTAACATACATTTCAGCGGATGTTTGGACGAGTCTGATTGAACACCTATGCCAACAGCTTTTCAAGATTTTCTCTCTTAATTGAGAGTTTGGTTTACCAATACGTCAAAGGCGTGACTTCATCCTATAAAAAAAATCATATAAAACCTTTGCAGCAGTGCTACATCAAATTTCCCAACCATCTGTTGAAATATTCCAGATTAAATTTAAAACAACGTATAAAAAGTTTTGAACATGAAACTACCGTAAGACTCACTCATATTAAGTGATATTGTAATGGATAACTCACGTCTTAAATCGAGTTTAGCTCGGCATGTTTCGGGCTATTTCGTAGCCCTTCTTCTAAGGAGGACGCGACTCGGCGGCTGCCGCAACACGCGCACTACAGTCACGTGCTCCTCATTTAAACGTATAAAAAGTTATTTTAATTCGTTAATAAACTACCTAAAAAGTTACTTTAAATCATACTAAGTTTAAACATCGCACGCATTCTCCCATGTATCCATAGGCTTCGCCTTGTCCCGGAAACTTGTTAAAAAGCGGGGCAACTCCCATTACCAACTTCACCTGTAATTGTGCGAACGTTTGTTACAAGTTTGGGGGCGAGAATACACTCATTACTGAACGGCTCGTAATAGGTGACTTGTCGCCCTTGTCCTATTAAGTTAATAGAGTACTAAAGTACAAAGTTTAAATCTTTTGAACGTAAATAGATATATTCTAATTGTATTGCTGGAAAATCAACATTAATAGTGAAACATTAAGTAGTATTATAATTATTGACGTAAATTAATGCTTCCGATGTCGCATTTTAACATACGACATGTATCAAAATTGACGGGCAAGGTTATTGAGGTTAAAAATACTTCTTGGAAAATTAGTTTATACCATTAAAACTGAACATGTTTAGTTTTCATCCCACAGTTTTTATCAGCTAGATAAAAAATATGATAATAATATTCAATTAATGAAACCTTCCTCTTACTTTTGGAAGGCCGTTAGAAACAGAGCTTTATCTTATCAAAACAAACAGTAAAACTTTTAAGCACATCGCACACTTAAATCAATAAACTCCTTATTATTTTAATTCCCGTCTCTGCGTGATAAATGACACAAATGTCGTGAGGGGAGGCTGTGTGAGATAATTCCTTTGCTTAGTTCCTTTGTCGGCGGGGTTGGCGGCATTGTCTGCCCGACTTGTTCGCGATGTTTGAATTTCGAATACCGAATGTTTTGAATTTGGAAAATCGGTGCGTTGACATTTTGGTAAACGTGTTGACGCGATTGAAAATGCACGATTGCTAGAACTCTGCGCCGAGGGATCGTCTTTTGTTTTTGCGTTTTTTTTGGCAACAAATACTAGTCAATTAGGGTTTCTGTGACGGGTCAGATAGCGTTAGTATCGTGACGTTTGACGATTTTGAATTTTGTGTCACTCTTGTTATTAGATAAATAATTAAAGGAGATAATTGCAAGCAAGACTGTAACCCAAAGACCTATGTCTAAGGCGATATTCTGCCTGCCAAGAATCACACATTAGATTGGTCGTTGTCATTTAAAAAAAATAAAGCAAGAACCTCCTTCGTTTCAATATTTTTGCGACATATTAAGGTGTTCAATTCAAACAGTCAGTTATGTTTATGTATATCGAAGAGCTTTGTGTCATTTCATTTGGAAAGTGTGTGATAAAACCAAAATGCCAAGTTTTGTAACCATAATCTGAATTTCACGCTATAAATACAGACCTACCGACGTTAAAAAGCACAACATTATACACGAACACATTGCCCTAATGCAGTGTTATTAATTATGAAGCCCGTATTAGCTGATTTACGCATCGCAATAAGTACGCTTTGCGGGATTACGGCAGCGGAAGGGTTAGGGCGTGCGGCGGTTTTTAATACGTTACTATATAATTTAATTAATTATTCTAGTTGAAATTTTATGTCAAAGTTAAAGCATTAATGATGGATATATTTAATATATTATGGGTTTATATCGTATCGCCGAATGATTGTTTGCCCTAATGCAATGTTTGTTCTATTGTCGATTGTCCTAATTGTTCTACTGAAACCATTTACTTTTCCGGAAATTTATAAAAAAAACCTAACTTCATTTACCTATCCACGCACAGCACATCTCTAGTGGAAATAGCTGAGCGGAGCGAGGCGAGGTAAATGAAGCGTTTCTATTGGTTCATGGAAAACACATTGCTCGCATCGCAACACATACTCGCAATCTCTGGTGGAAACGGAGCCTTACGCATACAATGTGTTTTAATACACCGAAAACCTTAGACACCCCAACAGCTATGTTTATTTTAAGTTACTTTATTGTATTTATTTTCAAATACTACCTAATTATGTCAAAAAATATTATCAAGTTTTGCTTTGTCAGTAAATCAGCTTGATTTCTAACTCTACCCGCGTAATTTGTCACTTGTCCGTTGTACTTCTTAGTTTGAAGAAGAAGTAAATTAACGAAAAACGGCCAGTATTAATTTTATCTAAATAGAGCGCAACCTCAATAAGAAAACTTTTTAATTGCGTATGCTGTATTAAGAACTTTAGACTTGGCACTAAGAAAAAACCCACACGAAACCTGTTTTAAAGTATAGTGTAATCGATTCTACTCTCGATTCTGAACATACTACTTTCAGGTTTTCAGTTATTTAATGAATACCTTGAATCCTTAAAGCACAAGGCGACAAATGACACTTCAAATTTAAAATAAGGGTCGGCTTTTAATTTGACGTCACTACGAATTCCCGCCATTCCTTACAATACGGTAAGTCACACAAATTAAACAAAATTTGACTTTAAATCAAACGTCAAAAGGTTTTGTCGGATGTCATGATACCGGTGTTTCTGTAACTGGCTGATTACAAGGTCTTGTTTATGTCAAAAAGGGGGCGCGTGTCAGTTGTTTTAAGACTAAAAAGTTTAAAATAGTAAAAAAGTAAAATACCCGAGCCGAGTCGCTTCCACATGACATGGTTAGGTATAATATTCTTGTATATGTCTTCTCTATATGTATATGCGTTCTAGGCATATCGTGAAATGCGACATTTCATGAATTAGCTAAGGGACGTCCGCCATATCGTTCAAGATTTGCCTAAATAGTGACGTTTAGACATATCATGAAACGCCGCCATTTCATGATTTGGCCAGTTTAGGCAGATCATGAAACTCCTAGGCATATCATGAAACGGCGCCATATCGGTCCTGGCACTTCGCCGGCCGCTGCCGCGGCACGCCTCACTTCGCTCGCTCGGCTCGTGCGTTGAGGTCACAATTCATACTACCTAACAACTCCTCGCTTCGCTCGTCGTACCTACATTTTTGTTTTTTATTGGCATATCACGATGTGCCTGGTATAGAGCTAGGAATATCGACGAATGCGTTGCTTTAATCGATCTGCCGTAGTTTTTTCAGGCACATCGTGATATACCTGGCCAACGACATGCCTAGGAATTTCATGATCTGGCGGATTTTACGATTGGCCGCGACATATACATCATCATTAGATACATAAGTATACGTCAGCCAGCTCTCAGCGTTAGGAAATAGTCGCTGTAGACGAATACGGCTAGGAGGAGATGATTCTTGTACATACTATGCCTAGTGGTTTGATCTATAGTCTCTCAAGCTGAGGATCGTCGGCTTAAACTCGGACCTCTAAGTTTTTCGGAATCTAATGTAGTGCAATATTATGGAGATTTCATTGAAATTATTACGATGTTTACGTGTTTGACAATGACACCATAATATGCCCAATAATGTCCATAGTTGCCACTGCTATATTGTGGCGCTGTCGTCGTGCAAAGATGCCTTACAAAACATCTAGCTCGGGAAATAGCCCACTCTGCAACCGTCAACTGTTTATTACAATGTTTTGTTTAGTTTTTTTACTCGGTTGAATGACTGCCCTGTACTCAGAGCAGTGTCAATCACAATCCAAATTCAGGGCATGTCTTAAGCCCAGGAAATCCGCCGTCCGTCTTGCGTCCAAGACGCCATTTGAATATCAGCGCCCCGTGGGGTTGGACACGGTCGGATATTACATTTGCTAACCCATTTGTAACCGTCACTGGTCCACCCGTAGGATGATCATTATCCGTGTCCGAGTCGACCCTAGCGTCTCTCGGGACAGGGCCCTTAGGAATTTGTCCCTTTGCACCATTGATTCCCTCCACATTCACTCCTCTTTAAAATTGGGCCGATAATCGATGTTATTGGGAAACGGAGGGCCGGAATTTTTTATTAGTCGCGCAGATGTGACGCGAATGTGCGATTTAGCTAAATTGAGGAGAGCTTTGATATCCTGTGGAACGCGAAGATTTGATGCACGTTTGGGATTTGAAAGTGATCTTTTTTACAAAAAGTACCACCTCCAATGTTTGAAGCCACTTGACAGTCCGGAGTGCGCGACCAATATGCCTCTAACAAAATTAAGTTTAAACTTTACGACACTAAAGTATCCACGGGTGGGTTGAAGCATTTTGGTTTTGGATACCATGGTATCGTCGGACTATCAAGTGTTTAAAATACCTACCTAAGTCATCATCATCATCATACAAGTCTACTGTTAAACATGAAAGGCTTCCCCCATAGACCTCCAGTTGCTTCGGTTGAGTGGCCTGCGTCCACCGTTAACCCGCAGTTTTAACCAGGTCATCCGTCCTCATTGGTTGAGGTCCTACGCTGCGCTTGCCGATCCGCGGTCTCCATTCAAGAACTCTTCGGCCCCAACGGCCATTTATTTTATTTGAAGGCAGTTAGCCGATCAACTTTTGAAGCTTTCATCCGAAATTTTCATCGCTGTTTTAGCAAAAGACAGCAGCAATCTATTCAAACTGTACCTTGGTAACAAAAGCGTTAGCAACCTTGTTCTCGCTCCATAGTTTTCACAAAAACCCAGTCCGTTCGACCGAGTATTGCGCAATGAGACAGAATGTAACGCGAGCCCTCCTTTGCGGAAGGGTGGAGTAACGAGGTACCCACTCGTATGCCCTACACGACCGTACAAGCTTTATTATTTACGAGCAGCCCTTTATGTATGTTTTTACGCTAAGATTTTATTGCGATCGTATTCATGAGGAGAATCCGCAGCGGAATCACGACTGTGTTTTGTTTTTGAATTGTTCTGATTGTTTAATGGGAGCTTGGAAGAGTTTATGTTTATTGTTAGTCGATACGATACATTTTCGTAGAATAAAGTGATTGATAATCTTTCTTAGTATTTTCTGTGACTATCTTAGTAAGGATATAACTCAGCTGTTCAAACACAAGCACTAGTTTACAAGCTTTCATTTGACTTGCTTATGTTTGGTATTTAGGTACGTAGTATGTCTCAATTGGGTCCAATAATTTTTGAAAGTCATTTTTATTTCCGCTGAAACCGTAAATTTTTCTGATTTTTTAAAAACACCTGTAGAACTAAGTTTGTTTTATTACAATTCTGAACAATGGTTTTAGAAAAAAAAGAGTTACGAGTTCTGACAAATAATTACCATAGACCAATGTTAATGAACGCGGTTGTGATCTCAAGATCTCGTGAGAATATCGGGATAAGCGTCCAGCTATCTACATTTTTTTTAGCCTGTCAGTGCCCTACTGCTGGGCAGTGGCCTCCCCTTCTTTCCGCCACTCGTCTCGTCCCTATCGAGCTATCTACATACCACATTCAAATCCATCCAGCCGTTTTAGTGTGAAGTGTAACTAACCAAAATTTCCGTGGGAATTCCCTAAAATTACATCGTGGTTGCATTTAAAATAACCGTTATTTACCTTTTATTCAGACAGGATCCACCCACGTGGATCATCATCATTTTTATCGTTTTTTTTAAACATGTTAACTTGTACTCTGTCGAAACCCTCAAGACGCTAAAGCGGATATTATAGACAAATCGCCTAAGCCTTTACGACGGAGCAAACAGGGGGCATGAGCCGGAATTAGGTTTACATCGCGATCGACATATCGTTGTAACGGGCTATTTGCACGCCGGGGGCGGGGGTGTATTCTAAGTATTATTGCCGGTGACTAAACGTACGGTTAGGAAGATCCGGGATCTTTTTACCGGCTTGAAAAGGGAGGGTTGTTGAAACTATTACTATAATAATATTTTCATATTCTTGACAGAGCGCTGGCGCGCAGTTCCCTTTTACAATTAGGACAGCCTTAATTCTCTCGGTGATTAAAAATATTACATCATTTTAATTTAGACCTATACGAGTAGTTACATTTAATTTCTGAAAGGCCTAAATAAAAACGGCGTTGGTATTATTTTGAAGTAGCCTGTTTCCCACGACTCCGCTCCGTCTGCGTCGAATTCGTTTACCGCTAATATCGCTATCCCGCAGGAACTTAAATTTTCCATGATAAAAACGATCCTACTTATGTGTGACCACGCATAACTTTTTACAGAGTAGTCCGAACAAGTAGTCCGAGTAACCTTAATCTAGGTAAGTACCAGTTTGAAGTCGGTGCCTCAGCACTAGCCAGCAGGAGTGGACCTATGGTCGTCTACTTGTGGGCTTCTATGATTCCTCCTGGCTCGTGCTGAGGCATCGACTTCAAACTGGTAGGTACCAAGGTTAAACACAAAATGTTTATTTTTGCTTTTCAGTTTTTTTTGTTACTTATTTTCAGCTTCTTCAAGCCATATCTTCAAGTCAATTAGTTTAATAGAGAAACAATTAACTGACAGATATTTAAAGGTTACAAGCATGTTTATTATAAAAACGCTTACCGTTTTCTTATGTGTAAAAAAAATATCTGCGCAACAGCGCACACATAAGACCGGCTGATTTGAGATAATGACGTGTCCTGCGCATATTCTATTTTATTCTTGTTTTTTTTTCTTTGTTGTCACGAATAAATATTTTTTTTCTTTCTTTCTGTCAATAAATGTCGGTGACAATTCAGTAAGTAGCAGTTGAGTTGATACGATCGAAAATAATAAGCCCGATATTCATGTGAAGGAACGATTACTTATAAAAATACATTTGAGAGCATACTCGAGACAAAAACATCAAAGTTGAATATGAAATAAACCGTCGACGTAACCAAGCATGGCGAGGGGCGCTAGTTATTATTTCCATAAATGACTTTGAACTGCGATAAACAAGTACAAATGGGTCGGGAAAGTTGCGTTTCGTTTTATGTATTTACGTAACGCTGTTGCTATTATGGAGGTTTTTGCAGGTGGTAGGACCTTGTGCAAGGTCCGCCCGGATTGCTACCACCATCTTGCTCGCTAATCCTGCCGTGAAGCAGCAGTGCTTGCACTGTTGTGTTTCGGCGTGGAGAGTAAGACAGCCGGTGAAGGTTGGCAACGCAGCTGCATTACCCCTGGTGTTGCAGATGTTTATGGGCGGTGGTGATCTCTTAATACCACCAGGAGACCCACTTGCTCGTTTGCCATCCAGTCGAATAAAAAAAAAGACAGCTGAGGAGTGGAATTCCTTGCTGCGTCTACGTTCCCTGATCGCTACAATCTGGCCGACTTCAAATCACCAGATCTCCAGATCCAGATCACCACCGTCCATAGACACCTGCAACACCAGGGGGAATGTAGATGCGTTGCCAACCTAGAGGCCTAAGATGGGATACCTCAAGTGCCAGTAATTTCACCGGCTGTCTTACTCTCCACGCCGAAACACAACAGTGCAAGTACTGCTGCTTCACGGCAGGATTAGCGAGCAAGATAGTGGTAGCCATCCGGGCGGACCTTGCACAAGGTCCTACCACCTGCAAGATGTCTAGATGATAAAGGACGAGCGAAAACCCTTAATTATTAACTTAATCTAAAACAGCATGGAATGATCTGGGATGGGACAACCGCAATATTATAAACTATGCAATTTTCCGATATAAACTATCTGTTTGATACATCCGTTCACTGGTTTTAGCGCGAAAGAATAACAAATATCCATAAGGTGAGTTGCAAAAAAAAATTACAGGGCTTTTTAGTTCAGAAAACTTAATTGATTCCTTTGTGTTACGAAAGTTACCCGGAATCAATTGAGTTTTCTTAACTAAAGCCCTTATCTATGTATTTTTTTTTGCAATTCACCCTATTAATATCTATACATCCCTTTTTACAAACTTTCACGTTTATATGTAATAGTGAGAACAAAAGCGCTTATGTCAGGAGATTTCCTGTACAGTCGAGGACATGAATATCCATACAGTGTATAGATATTTTTGACGTCTTTGACGTCTTGGTAACGTATATAGTATATTTATGCCCTTAACTGTACCTATAAAAATCACCGACACGCACCACTTTTTACTTGAATGTTGACTTGTCTTTTATTATTTGAAAGCAAGTTTTCTAGCGATCGTTCTTAGACATGTTTCATCAAAATCGGTTCAGCCCTTTTTGAGATATTGGACTTTGAAGTGATAATGACGGGGGTTTTCCAAGGTATAAAATGTTATTCTATAAAAAGGCACGTCAAGATCGCTCTAATGCTAAAAAAACGAAGTATACTTAGGGGCTGTTTCACCATCCATTGATTAGTGTTAACCGACGGTTAAATATACAAATACAACAAATACAAATACAAATCATTTATTAAATATGATGCCGTCTCCGTTTATTCGAACAAAACAAATAGAGACGGCATCACACCTAACCGACAGTTAACACTAATCAATGGATGGTGAAACAGCCCCTTAGTGTAGTTTTCGTTACTGTATGATACTTGTTAGACAGTATGTGCACGTCAGCAAATAGCGTGTACGGGACGCACAGTTTCCGCACGGAAGTAGTCCCCGATACACACTCGATTGTCAAAGCAAATTGTGCCTCAAAATACGTTCACTTTCATGTTTTCCCTTTCACGATTGTGTTGTCTGTGAGGAATGGGGCTGGAATAAAAGTCACTGAAGTATTACAGAAACGTAATATTTCTAAAGGCTACCATTAAAGACGCCGAAATAGTAGATTGTGCTACAAGTGCAAGAAAAGCGTAATTTTATCCGATACGTTTATATCCACAAGAGCCGCAGGCGAGGGTTGATAGTTAAGTCGAGTGGAAAGTTAATTGTGTGAAGAAGTTATACACTCTACTTTTCACTTCGACAGGCTGGAAATTAACCATAAACTTTGGAAACTTATTGTTCATTTGCTAGGTACCTACTTATTATTTTTCATGCATATAAAAATTAATGTAATGTATAAATACTCTATCAAACTGATTTCATCGTGGAACATTTAAATAATCAATTTCACTATGATTTCCTTGACAAAAGTATGAGATGTCAACATGACATTAGTAGCACAAAGGTTCCATACCCTGGTAGGTGATTCAGTTTTCTCGTGTGTACACACTACACTTTATAAGATCTTCATCACAACATTCAACGCAATAAAGCGTTAGAGTTGTCATTAATAGCAAAATTTCTTACAGGTAGCTTCAAAACAATGTCTACGACATCAATATACAGTCTGCGCATCGAATCGGATTCAAAATCAAAGCTTCCCAATTTGATTATGTGACAGACTCGTCGACAATGCGCAAGTGAATGTAGTACTTTAAAGTGAGACGATGCATTTATCGAGTGAAGTGACTTCAACGACCAGTGGGGTGGGGCATGAGGCGCCGTCGTCCAGTTATGGTGCGTTGCCCAGTCAACCCCTGACGGCTGAACTCCTGGCGGAGAGGACCCTGGAAGGATTGTTGGCTGATCATCCCGGGGAGCTGGTGAAGACCGGTAGTCCTCATGTGGTAAGTTATCTATAGAATATTAAGCCATAGTGTTAACTGAAGTCGACAATCTCCGACGCAAAAAGAGGGTTGTAAGTTTGACGCCAACGTCTGTGTGTCTATCTGTGGCATCGTAGCTTGATGGACCGATTTTGATTAATTTCACGTAAAATTGATTTTTCTTGCTATGATTCCTAGCTAAGTTTCATTAAAATCGGTAACTGTTTTTGAGATATCCATACCTTAATATTATAAATGCGAAAGTGTGTTTGTATGTTTGTGTGTTTGCCCGTCTTTCACGCCGTAATGGAGCGACGGATCGACGTGATTTTTGGCATAGAGATAGTTTATGGGCCCGAGAGTGACATAGGCTACTTTTTATCCCGGAAAAATGCACAGTTCCCGAGGGAACAGCGCGCGATAACCGAATACCACGCGGGCGGAGCCGCGGGCAAAAGCTAGTTGAAGTATAAAATGATAATGACGGGGGTTTTCAACTTTTGTAAGTTGGATAGGTTATACTTAATGCACTCATGATGATGACTTACTTTTGACGGATTTCGTTCGCATATTGTTTACTTTGTACGCTCTAATGAATGAGCAGCATGTTTTCATATTTTCTAAGGCGCTTTGGAACTATAACGTCAATAAACAGCTTTCTAATTCAAACAATTTTTCCCCAGGTGTGCACAGTGCTGCCCCCCCATTGGCGCTCCAACAAGACCCTTCCAGTCGCCTTCAAGGTGGTCGCTCTGGGCGACGTCGGGGATGGTACCCTGGTCACCGTAAAAGCAGGGAACGATGAGAACTGTTCTGCTGAACTACGGAACTGTACTGCGGTCATGAAGAATCAGGTTGCCAAGTTTAATGACCTGAGGTTCGTGGGAAGGAGTGGAAGAGGTGAGTGGTAACTAACTAAGTCAGGCGTTTTTAATCTTTTGGTTTCAACGGCATACTTTTCGACTTTCGTTCATCAATGTTTCACGGCACACTACTAAAAAATAGCCAAGTGCGAGTCGGACTGCCATGTTCCATAATAAAATTTAAGCAGGTATTAGCGACTTTGTATGGAAACTTACTAATACTATTAGCTCGTACTTTATTATGCAATGGGCTCTGGTCGTCACTACGCATGCCTCGTAAATAATTACCTGCTTACACGTAAAGCTCTTTATAGATTTATCCCAGATCAATTACCCCCATTGACTTAATATTGAACAAAGAGAGTTCTCAAATATTCAGAAGCCGAGGCGCTCGGGGCCTTTGTTTTTGAGTGCTTACTTAGGGGAGGGTTTTTATGAGTAGATGTCTGCGTTATCGTAAACATTCATATTCGTGCGAGTGATCAAATTTTAAAATTTTGCTGTGATTGAATAACATTCGGAAAGTAAGCAGGAGTATGGGGATAGGGAAGCAGTTGTTTGTAAGTTTCACCCGAGGTCTGTAAAAGGTATTGTAGTACAATATAATATTTTTAAAGATATATTAATGTTTTTTTTATTGAGAGGGTGTTTTTATAGTATTAACGAAATGGATGGAGTGTATAGGTAGAGCGTGTTGGATATAATGTATTTTATTGTTAGCTGTAAAGCCGAGTTTAGACTTGCAAGAAAAATCGTGCAAGATGCATTACATGCGCCGTAATGTAATGCAACTTGCACGATTTTTCATGCAAGTGTAAACTTGCTGGCTTAAGAAATTTGAACACAATTTTGTATTGTTTACTGAATAAATGATATTGATGTCTATGCCTATGTCAAACATATGGACGGCAGGGCTACTACGAAACTCGAAACTCGAAGTTCGTGTCGTGCGGTCCCTCTGACACTTATACTATTTAATACGAGAGCGAGAGGGATGGTACGATACGAACTTCGAGTTTCGAGTTTCGTAGTAGCCCTGCTGTGGCTCTATCGTCAACAGACGTCACACTCCAAGAACAAATGCTTTCCCTTAGAACGCTCCAATTGGGTAATTTTCTTGGTTAAAAAATATTATTCTGTTTAAATAGCTTGGTTAGGGTTTCAGAATTAACCTAACCAGCTTATAAAAGTTCCGATATTGTTATTTCAAAGTTTAATTATCTCCAAAACGGCTGAACCGATTTTTATCAAGCTTAGCTTAGAACTACCGTAAGGTAACTAGCTCAAATCAAATTTCACAAGAACTTTTATCCAATGACCTGTACGATTTAGAATAGAATAGAAACGTTTATTCGCACTTCACAAATAACATAATTACAACACAAAATAAACAAGTATAAAGTAAATATTAATCTATTTAGATTATATTAGAGTTAGTATGTAGACTGCAGCATTTACTAATTCAGCCCACAGCCCTGGGGCAGTTCTTTTGCATGCATAAAGCTCTTGCAGCCTCAACAATGGTTCTATTTCCTCTTTCTGCAGAACCATTTGGCTCCGGCGTATGTGGCATTGTTAATTTGACTTAATGCTATTATCTTCAAGTAATTTGCCCATGGCCTGATTATCAAATAGCTGTCAAACTTATAAGACCGTTTTTTTGCGTCAAGGGTTAAAAGGAAATACTATAGCTGATGGAGTGAGAGTCGCCGCTACTTGTGCTAGCGGGGTTAACTCGCGGTCAACCGCCCGGTCGCGCCGTCTGCACTTCTAATGATTCCCTTCGCTTGCTAATACTTCTATACCGTGTTTTAGGTACGCTAATATAATAAAATTAGTATTAATTTAAGAAACTCACTTCTTATTGGTTGGAATAATAGTACCTATGGAATTTATCTTAGAATTTCATCGTTAAAACTTTGATAATAATATTCATAGTAACTTCAGTCATTTTAAAGATACATCCTACTAATATTATAAATGCGAAAGTTTGTGTGTGTGTGTGTGTGTGTGTGTGTGTGTGTGTGTGTGTGTGTGTGTGTGTGTGTGTGTGTGTGTGTGTGTGTGTGTGTGTGTGTGTTTGTAACTCCTTCACGCTAAAACGGCTGGACGGATTTGGATGAAATTTGGTATGTAGGTAGCTGGACATCTGGAATAACACATAGGCTACTTTTTATCCCGATATTCCCATTGGAAAGGGATAAAATCTCGAAATAAAAACCTTTGTGCTTAGAGTCATGAAATTTGGCATGTAGGTAGCTGGACGTCTGGAATAATACATAAGCTACTTTTTAACCCTATATTCTTACGGGATAGAGATAAAATCTTGAAATTTCAACCACTGGGTTTAGTCTTGAAATTGTGTACAGTTGTTCTTAACATAACCTCAATGAAGACCACGATATACATTTTGGGAATTTCCGGGGGAATTTTGTAATATCCCGGACTTTCAATTGTATCTACCAGATCGAAT
The DNA here is from genome assembly GCF_025370935.1 of Choristoneura fumiferana. Lineage (NCBI taxonomy): Eukaryota > Metazoa > Arthropoda > Insecta > Lepidoptera > Tortricidae > Choristoneura > Choristoneura fumiferana. The sequence continues at coordinate 12,049,921 of NC_133494.1, forward strand.
AGTTTACGCGTGCAAAGCCGCGTGTAAACTCTAGTATTATTATATTGGAATGCAATAAATATCATAACACTAAGCATTAAATTAATAAAACTATCCTATACTTAAAATACTTAGATAAAATAAAATCCAAAACTAAATTACTTGTATTGCCATCACATAAACTCGAAAATTACGACTAGGTACTAGCGATGTTTAAATTATTTACTTCGACGTTTTGGTCACATTGCAGCGAATTGTACCACATTCGTTGAAGCGTGATAGTTTTTTGTAACCGTTTTATAACTTGGTAATTTAGTAAAATCAAACGTAAGCTAGTAAGTATTATATTTAAATTAAAAACTTTGTGATTGCTAAAAACAAAAGGTAAAGGCACCTTTTCCTTCAACCTAAAACATAGAGTACATACGAAGTTTAGGATCGCAAACACGGCGGACTAGCGTGTTCATATTCAAATAGCGCAGCTAACGAAGGGGGGGGGGGGGTTAGTCTTGAAAGAAATTAACTGTTTGCGATGGGGGTAGCGGGTAATTGTTGGGCTATTTCGAACCAACTGTTATAAGTGTCTTTCAGAAATAAAGACTTTACATGAGGTTAAAAGTAGTGCGTCGAATTCGAGTCCATTGAGTGTACAGCCACAGCAGACCCCCTATTGTCCTGTTTTTCATGTATTTTCGTTTATAATTGACAAAAAAAGCACTACCTCCCCCACGTCGCGGCTTAAATTCCTCATTAACATTTCCTTAAACAAACAAAAGCTTTGGGCAGCACACGAAAAAAACCAATATAGCCCAGGGCGGCGGCAAAGTGGAAAAGAAGTTAAGAGGTGTCTATTTGTCACGTTCCTTCCTGAATGCTCTGCTTTCCAATTAAGGGTAAAGCGCTCTCTTTGTTTATCTTAAATTGCGAGAAAATCTCACTCAAATTATCGAGTGAAAAGACAAAAGGGGATCGGTGCCCCGCGGAACATAACTTTTGTTTCGTTCCGGGATAAAAAGTTGCCCATCTAACGGCGAGGGACGGGGGTGGGGAATTTTTAATAAGCGAAAAATTTAATGAGTGCCCGACCATTTTTTGCTTCGGTTTGCCGCGTCAGGACTAGGGGACAGCCTTCACTGTACATTAAAGATGGAATTATTAATTAAGCTTAAGTTTGTTGCCTCTGACTACTGTACTACATCTCTGGGATGTCAATTACCTTGTATGGTTCTAAAAAACTAACTAACATACCTGCTTAAAATCGTCACTAGGTATGCATGTATGTAATGTAAACTCTTATTATTAATTGTCATTCAGATAAGTTACATAATTACCTAGCTATAACTCCTATAAGTATCTTATTGTAATTCCTTTGCACGTGCCCATATATACCTAGTGCCATCCACGAAGACGCGTGATTTTGTCAAAATTTGCCATGAATGACATTGTAATAAGAACCACGGCACGCGTCATCGTGAATGACTCTACCTATAATCTCAATTATTTATCTCAATTATAATATTATAAATGCGAATGTGAGATGAGAGCGTTTGTAATGCAGTGTTTTTTTTTGTTTATTGTAGAAAATGGGTACATACAAGATGGTATAATACATGTTATTCACTGTGCGCCACATTCGGCTTGGGTAAGCATGCAAACAATAAAAACCACTTGATTTTGTTCAGTTGTGAAACTTATGAAGCAAAATAATTTTGTAGGTATAGAGATCATTAATTTGAGACATGGATAATTTTTATCCCGCAAAATTGTATATTTCCCATCGGATGCGATAAATGAATTCAATTCATGGGCAAATTTTTTCCCATATTTAAATAACCACTACTACGATTCGAAACTTTGCCCATACCTGCATCAAAAGATAAAAATTTAATTTCGCTTCGAACTAGACGGGATTCGTTCTGCCTTATTATGCCCCCGCTTTGCAGTAAGAGCCCAATTTACCGCACCAGTAGTCAAGGAGTGACATCTGCTAATCGATTGATTGACCCCCACCTTGCTCTCGATAAAAAATACACCCCTACGTCGTAGCACCCTCTCCCAGCGTGTCTTTAATTGGCTCATGTTGTATCATTTAAACGTGTAATTGAAAAAAAGAATATTTTTTTAAATGCTACAAAAATCTTAACTATGAATGTGGATGTGAGTGACCAGGTTTTTTGTTAATAGATTTGTTACGCTTTCAACCGATTGTGACAAAAATAATGAGCGACAAAAAATCTGGACCTGTATGCAGTAACAGGTAAGTATATAATTTTGTATGTACTCTTAGAGTGGGCCAGTAGGTATTAGGTTACCGCGGTGTGATCAAAAAAAATTTGGAGGCTTTTTTTTTCTGTAATATTTGTCATAAAATGATGGTGTGTGTGTATTTTGCCAAAATTTTATTTAACTTGCCGTGCTAGTTTGGGTCAGGTCAAATTTAACCTACTTCCAGTGGTCGAATTGAATTGAAATTTTGTTTACATAATGGAAGATGAAGTAAGTACAGTTACTAAAAAGTAGAGGCAGCAAAAACCTAATATTTAAATGTTTTTTTTTTCAATAACTAATTTCAATTGAATGGTTCAAACAGACCGCTGCATTCCAAACTAATACATCATTCATATCAAGTACGAACGTGCTCCCCACACGTCCGCGAGATGTTTTGAAATAACAAGGCTAATTTAAAATCATTAGTTCTGCAGAGGGCCAAGCGAACTGTATCAAAGGGGCCCGAGTTAATAACGAAAGGTGAGGCAGAGATCTTTTCCAACGCGGGTTTACAAAAATAATTTCACCTTCAAGGGGAGAAATCCCATGCTTTCTGCACCTCCACGAACCAAGTTTCAACTTTAGAGCGTTTGAATTAAGATAGGGTGGAATGCAAGCGAAAGTTGGCAGGTTCTTCATATTCTGAAGGAGAAAAGACCTTTTGTGCTGCCACTGACAATGCGTGTAAAATGTAGTGAGGAAGGTGTCTGTTACTCAAGCTTGATGTCTACTTACAGGTACCAGAAAACAGGTGTGTTTCGCCAAATTTGGCTGGGTTGTTATCTATTTAATAATGTTGCAAATTTCGATTGTATTGCTTGTCTTATCTGGTTGGAATAAAAACTTCCATAATAGATTCTTGTAGCAACCTAAGATAGAAATTCATTAAATTTCATTAATTTAAAAGACGAACTGGTGAAAAAAAATCATAAACGAAATTGAGACGAGCAAGTGAGACGACCGCGATCTCCGTCACAACAGAGCGGGAGCGGTATATCTTTACAGTTGAGCCCGTCTTTTTCGGGTTGTTCTTTTCCGTTTTTAATTATTGAACCACTCATTCCTAATTATTGTTATTAGCGCGGGGGAGTGGCGAAAATTGAGGGTCTCGTCGAGTAATATTGACCGCTCGGCTTGAGGTGCTCCCGGGAGGTTATTAATTGTGCCCGCTTTTGACTTTCCTCTTGTTCTTTTGACGCTCGAATAAACTTGGATTTTACGGCGTCCTTGTATTGGCTACGTTTTATTGCCGAGGGCGCTGAGTGAATTGGCTGTGGATTTTTTTACGCGTACATACCTACGTAGTATGTTTTCGTGTGTGCACAGTCAATTCGCTAATGTCCCTAATGCGTATCGGTCCGCATTAGCTGTTTTATATCCAAATTGGAGCTCGCAAAGCTGCAAATCCCCGGTAAGCCCGTGAAACCGAGATCAAAGGAGCTGCCATTACGATTGTGGCTCATTTTTTATTTAGCCGGCAGTGGAACTCTTATCTTAACGCTCCTGCCTACTTTATGACGATATAAAGCTGATTTTTAATCTGACGCACCCACCCGGAAAGTCTTGAGAATAATACGCTTTTTCTTTTCACCGGTGTAATTATTCCGTTTAAAAATGTATAGCGCTCTTCGGTTTATTTTTGTTGAAAGAATTCAACTGGATTTTTTTTCTCAGTATAGGTACACGTAGTGTGTTTAATTAGCCCAATTTTTTTTTCAAAACATAATGTTTGTTTTAATATGTGATAAGATTTTTATATAAAGGCTCTTATTCTGAGTGGAGGCCTGTGGTGCCCTGCAGTGGGAAGTATATAAGGCCAGATGATTTCATCATCATCATCTGATGACTGGATCTGATCATCATGATAATTACGGCATAATTACATTATTTATGGTCAAACTAACCGTTACCCGCGACTCCGTCCGCGCAGAATAAGTTTATCGCTATCCCGCGGGAACTATGCAATTCCCCGGAATAAAAATTAACCTATATCCTTCTCCGGGACTCAAACTAACTGTACGCCGAATTTCATCTAAACCGGTTAAGCGGTTTAGACGTGATTGAGTAACAAACACCCAAACATCCAAACCTCCAAACATCTTCACGAACTTTCACATTTATAATATTAGTAGGAAGGGACACAAATTAGATATAATCTGCTTATGTCAATAATACATATGGTCCAAAATACTTCTAAATAAATTTTAACATCTTTATGATGGATAGTTTTTGAAGGTGCAAAAATACAATTTACTAAAAGTCGATTTCCTCAAAACTTACGCTTTTCGGCTTATCAGGGCAGATCAGGCATAGCGGCATAACACCCACAAACTCTAGAAGCCGTTCAGCGAAACGCCTCGCCTGCCGCCTGCCTTGAAACTTATTAGTTCACGTTCAATCGCTAGATGGCGCTACTGGTATTTAAAGCGTAAAACTTGCAATAACTGCAAGATTTATTCGCAGACACAATATTAGTATGTAGGTACACGGTGGCGCCCCCTTGGGGATCAATATCAGCAGTTTATGAAGTACGTCGCACGTGCAAACTGCAATATGTTCGCAAGGGGGCAGACGAAAGCCTTTTTATGAATAACTCAGTGATTTATGTAGAACGCGGCGAATGCCTTCATTTTTCCCCGTTTGCCCTTTGACATGTATGGGGAGTATATCATATAGTTGTAAATCGTTTGTTGCCTATACAATGACATCTAACGTCTTATTTGGTAAGAGAAAAATCAAATAAATATTTGTAAAATTTCGCTTTTAGTACTTACAAGTTTTTTTGCTGACTGCACTTGCATTGATATGAAAACTACATATCTGTACCAAATTTCAAGTAAATCCGAACACTAGAAATGTATGAATAAGAATAAGAATACTTTATTGTCAATAACTGTGTACAATTATAAGATGTTATAATTTAAATAGTGTCAACAATTTATCCATTTCGGACGTACAATATTGCGAATTTACGAGTAAAATTTAAAATAACCTATTTGTAATTTTCTCGACATGCGAGATTCTTAAAACGGTTCGTAGACCAATTTGATAAAGCGTCTAAAAATCAGGATGATCAGAGTTTTTTAATACAACTCATTGTCTTATCCACTAAACTTCTATAAGCTCAAAAACTCACAATGTTTAAATTGACACTGTCACTACCAACTTACTGACGTTATTTACTTTAGATGAACACCATTGAATCACCTTTAAAGTTTCAATAGTTGACGACCAATTAAGAGAACATGACTACGAAATCAGGTTCGATTTGTCGGGGCAGATTTTATGAAAACTCATTGTTTTATCCACTACACTGTTTAATATGTATCAAAAGTCACAATGTTTAAATTGACACTTAGTACACTACCAACTTACTAACTTACTTTGACTTTAGATGAACACCATTGAATTGTCCCGTAAATTTTAATAGTAGGTACATCACCAGCACCAAAGCAAAGCGAAGGGTGTATAAATATCTATACGACTCTATTCCTAGAGCTGGTGGGACGTGTCAGATATTTTTGCATGCTCCGCTTAATGCAGACTGTACCTTTGCTCAAGGAGACGAAAACATCTTTAAATATTAATTCGAATATCGCTATTCTGTGGTACCATCAATGGCAAAAAAACACCGTAGCATAACAATGAAGAAAGAAAGAAAATAATTGAAATAACACATTAAGGTTAGGAAAAATAACAATAAGAAGTGTTGCCGCTATAAAAAGGTTCCGGCTCAGCATATCGCTTAAAACCAGCACTGGTCTGCCGCCACAGGAGAGTGAAATTACGGAAAGTCACATAAAACAAATCAAATACAAAAATAGCTACGAGACTAAAATATAAGTTGGCTGTATAGCCCACATCATCATGGCAACAGTACATGTAATGAAAAAGATAAGAATAATTTGACATTGACATATGAGAATTACAATTATGACATCAGCAGACAACATAAATTGCTAACATAAGTACAAAAGTACCACGTTAAAGAAGGGCGCTTAGCTCATCCTCAAATTCAAATGGCAAGTCACTCCTCCTTATAGGTACGAGTGATGGCCTTCGGCTCTCATGAATGAATTTTTTTATAAAGGCCCTCTCCGGTTGGTCGCCTTCTGGGGACCCAAGACCGTCGCCCATTGCAACTCACTTACAAAAATGCGGCTTATGGGAACCCTGCCCTCCTTTAGAGGGTTTCTTTTTTTAAATTTGTTACAAAATTTCTAAATTCCTATAAATATGTAAACATAAATTTTCTTTAAGTTTTCTTTAATTATCTTTTATATTTTAAATTGTATTAATACCTAAAATAAGATCACTTGGCACTCACTCACCTAAACCTCTAAGGTACTCCCTGATTTTCCAGAATGGCGAAATTTGGCATGGATCCTAGGATTTACGTACAAAAACAGAAATAATAATAACAAATAAATAATGGTATGGTAAATAATAACCAATATTGAAGACATAAATGGTTTTGAATGTTATGACTACAGTACATCCATAAAATGACCACGCCTTACTTTTTAATTAGACCAAGGTGTAGTCAAGTCTAGACTTAGGGGATTGTCTTTTCCTAGGACTTGATAACTTTTTTACATGGAGCAGGGGAGCTTATAAGTCTTGGCTGCCAATTTGACATAAAACGTTTTTGGTGGGGTAAGATTTCTTATTAAAAAGTTTTCATCCGTATGTAATTTTTTGTACATAGACTTTAATGAGAGGGGTACCTAGTACAAAGGTAGGTACTCCTAAAGTTCATTTACCTACAAGTCCTAAACTTCCTAAAGCATCCTTTCGGAAACATCCAGGGAGAAAGCGAGACGAAAACAACCGAGAACTCATACCCGTGCTACGTATGGAATTGCTCATTTTTGCGAAAATTGAAGCCGGAAAACAATATCTTGGTCTCTCTTAAGTTCGCATTCACTTTATGTGGGTTTTATGAAAATAAGTGGGAGGCCGCTCATTTCGGGTCGGGAGGGGGTGGAAGAGGAGAGAGAGGGGGTGTTTATGTCGTTTTCATGGGTCGAAGGACCACGGCTGTTGGCTTGCAGCCAGACGCTGGAAATGTAACACCCTTCTTTGTTTTGAACGCTTTGCGGAATTTTCATTTGTGTCTGTTTCTTTCATTGAAACGTAATTAGGATAAATGTGGATGAATACTGGATATTTGAGGCTACCTACATTTGTTAATTGATTGATTGAGGCGCTAATTTGCTGTAACCTATCAATGAACTACAACCCATTAGGTACTTTGCTACTGGTATCAACTTGTGTAGGTATTACATGTGTACCTATATCTATCTATCTATGGAAGGTAATTGCCGCCTTTGCCCTGCATTGCTCATCATCATTATCAATACGCAATCTCGCCAAGGCTGTTGGCTGTTGGGTCATTATACGGGCGTTTAAACCGCCTCATTTCCGTGGTCACAATTTTTTCAGAATGGGCTGTAGAATTTTCTGACATTTTCGATATTTTTTTTGATGTCCTGTACTTCTACTATCTAGTATCTGGCCTATGGCTAAAGGTCATCTGACCTGGAAACTATAACAGAATCTTCTACCATGCCAACAAAAATGTGCCCACGAATATCACACGGAATCATCATCATCAGCCGGAAGACGTCCACTGCTGGACAAAGGCCTCCCCCTTAGAACGCCACAATGAATGACAACTCGCCACTTGCAACCACCGGTTTCCCGCTACTCTCACGATGTCGTCAGTCCACCTGGTGGGAGGCCTGCCAACGCTTCGTCTTCCGGTTCGCACACACGGAATAAACGCTCAATAATGACACTACCACTACTGTTGCAGGTGGTAGGACCTTGTGCAAGGTCCGCCCGGATTGCTACCACTATCTTGCTCGCTAATCCTGCCGTGAAGCAGCAGTGCTTGCACTGTTGTGTTTCGGTGTGGAGAGTAAGACAGCCGGTGAAATTACTGGCACTTGAGGTATCCCATCTTAGGCCTCTGGGTTGGCAACGCGTCCGCGATCCCCCTGGTATTGCAGGTGTCTATGGGCGGTGGTGATCTCTTACCATCAGGAACCCACTTGCTCGTTTTCCATCCAGTCAAATAAAAAAAAAAAACTAAATACCCTATTAATTGAGAGCGGTGCAGTACGGTGGTACAAGACGGGCCGCCGACAAGCCGCCGCAGCGGCCGGCGCGACCGCGGAACTTGCAGGGCTACTACGAAACTCAAAACTCGAAGTTCGTGTCGTGCAGTCCCTCTGACACTTATACTATTTAATACGAGAGCGAGAGGGACGGTACGATACGAACTTCGAGTTTCGAGTTTCGTAGTAGCCCCGCTGGCGCGGAGACCGAGTTTGCTACGACAACATTGAGCCTCATTCATTTTTCTGGTCACATGTTTTACGAATTAGCTGTAAATTTTGATGTCGTTTTCGATTATTTGTGAGAGCTCCTGTATTCCTACAAGATAACTAAAAACTGTATTAGAATATTCGGTAATTTTTACAGAAGAATGACCAGAAAAATGAGACTGTTGAAACGCTCGATTCTACCACCTGATTATTTTACGATCTTGACATTCTACTACCTGGTCATTCTACAACCTGGGCACCTGGACATTTTACGACTTTGACGTAAGACGCCGGAGGGGATTAATCGCCCTTTCAAACATAGGGTTTTTACCGACTTTCTGACAATGTCTTCTACATCAACATCTATAATAACATAAGTCACTATGGAACCACTTTACAGTAAACGTCATAGTGACGTTGCATTACTTAACAAGGAAAATTCATTACGACTTTTCTTTTGAAAAGGTTGCATGGTGGATCATGAATTTGTCTTCTGCTTATATTATATAACTTTTAGACTGCGTAAGTCGTCAAAAATGGGTGTGTTCCCACTAGTTCCATTTACTGTACTATTATAGAACTCTATTATAGTACTGTCAATGGAACTAGTGGGAACACACCCAAAAATGCACATTTCGCACATGAATTTCGAAAAAATCAGAGATGAGAGTCCGGGTTTCAACCCACTATCCTCAGCTTGAGAGGCTATAAGCCAAACCACTAAGCCACCAGGCTTTTTTAACTGAACGATTAACTTTAACACTTGTCTTTCAAGCATCGATTTGCGACCCAAAAATCAATCCCCTGTCCTCGGTGGACTATACAATTCCGTTCCGGCGTATCGCCGTGCCGTGCCGGCACGCAGCGCCGCAAATCAGCCCGGCGCATTCCTCACGAGATGGCTTTTGGACGTGCCGGAGTCTCCGAAAATCCGTGACATCTTGCGTAACGGAAAATGGTTGAGGCTTTCGTTCTGGATTTTACTCTTTATTTTTAACTAGTTTTTAACCGCGGCTTCTACTGAGGTAAACTACGAGTATGATCCAGCAGTTAAATTTAAATTCCGAAATTTTACAACCACGGGGAAGAAGTTACGTCGCGGTTTTAATCGACGTTGCATTAAAAACTTTGTACTCTAGGTACACCGTAATTTGTACCACGCCTGCATTAATGTCTGCCATTGCTGGACGTGCAAAAATATCTGACATGTCCTAGCAGCCCTACAAATAGAGTTGTATCAGATATTTATGCTCGCTTCGTTGTAGCAGATATTGGTGCTGGTAATTGGTTAACCACATATTTTTTGGATAAGATTAGATAAGTTTTTAGATAAGGTCCTCACGAGGTCCTCACTAAAAATCAGCGCAACCCATTTTGCGTCATGTATGTCTTATCTTTTTCCATTTTGATGTGATTGTGGTGTTGTTATGACGTTATAAATGTATCTTTCTATATTAATTTAGGAGTCGTTGTTGTTTGTCCAGGTAAATCCTTCACCTTGACGATTCTCCTGGCGACATCGCCTCCTCAAGTAGTGACGTACCAGAAGGCGATCAAGGTCACTGTGGACGGGCCGAGGGAGCCCCGCTCCAAGACGCGGCACCACGGGTTCCATCCCTTCCACTTCGGGCCGCGGTTCGCGCCGGACCCTTTGATGGGGTCCTTGCCGTTTAAACTGTCAGGTGAGTCATCATCATATCAGCTGTAGGACGTCCACTGTTAGACATAGGCCTCTCACATAGCCGTCTGTTGTACGAGCTTCAGAATCTTTAAGCAATACGGCTTCAGGTCATCCGTCCATCTCGTTGGTGGACGTCCTACACTTCAATGTGTAAATGAAGCGTTTCTATTGATTAATGAAAAACACATCCGTTCTCGCACATTATTGGTGGACCGCCCTTATTTTTTTTCTTTCAAGAAGGTAAGTGCCGCAATTATTGGATAAAGATTTTCGGCCCCAGCACAAGCTTTCTGAATCGCAAAGGCGTTAAAGCGCATTTGCAGGCAACTGCCAACATGTACGAGTATATTCCTACAGCCCTCACTGCGATGCAAAATGTGTCGTATAGTGTATATTATGGAGGTGCTACAGTCAGTGTTGCCGCCTACATTTTTCAGTTGCTAAAAATTTTAGCAAAAAGTCTTCGCTGTGTGGGGCAGTGGCTGTAAATATCTATACAGTTATATAGTTCAATTCAAGTCATTTATTACAGGCATAAATACCCATAATTTGTTAGTATTACAGTACACTTACATGCTAGAATTAGTATTGACATGGCACTGAACACACTGGTAACTGGTAACATAATAGTCAATGCAATTAATGAAAAAACCTGTTATAAAGTCGCTGACGTAATCCCAAAAATTGCGAGATTTAGCCATTTAGTCGCTAAGTTGGCAACACTGGCTACAGATGTGCTGTGTTGCCAGTGTTGCAGTGGCGTTCAAGTCTTGCTGTAACGATATCTGGCGAGAAGTTTGTCACGGAGACGGCCCCCGGTGCGTCGCTTTGGCAACATCTCGCCGGGGACCGGGGAGGAGCGGTAGCGATGCACTTGCTTGAATATAGAGTTGGGCCGGATCCTGGTTTTGCCGGGTAGTGAGTAACGGGTACCCGGCATAATTTTTTTCGAATCTGCCATATTTACTCGGCATTAAAATGCCTTAAAAATTTAAAATCCACCGCTCGGAAGGGCTAAGCGGTGAGGGGTGAAGCAGAGTGTGACTTGTGTTTTTACATCGCAATCTGCCGAATTTGAAATTTGATTATTGATTCACTTGACATTACAATTTTTTTAAATTAATACTTAAATAAATGGATCTCAATGACTAGTAACTGTAATAATGATTAATAAATGAGAAAAATACAGACTTGATTTAATACTAAAATTTGATAAAATTTTAAGTTGATTTAAAAACAAAGTTTTAAACAGTTTCCTATGAAAATAGTTGGTTTCTTTTTTTTATTATTTACCCGTTATCCGGCATCATTATCCGGTATCCGACCGGATTCTGAAAAAGTGCCGAAACCGTTCAAAACGTTGTCAAAAACGGTTGATAAATAGAAAGAATGAAATATTTATTTGGATAAAAATTGTGAAATAAAACAAAAAAATAAATAAAATGAAACAAAAGAAAAATAAAATAACGGATATATCTAAACACCAATAAAATACAACCGAGTTGAGAATCTCACTTTTAAAAGTCCGTTAATTAAAATAATACAATCTCAATGAATCTTCAGTTATTTGTGAACGTTTTATATTTTTAATGTAAACTCAATTTTAATGAAGTAAACAGTCTTGAACGACAGTTCAAAAATCTATAATGTTTGATCAAGGTTTGATCTCATACTCGTAAGACATATTCAAATGGTATTCAGTAAATATTGTACGAGTAATGGGTGAATTTTAAAATTACTCAACGAAAAAGTACGTGTTTTACAGCAGTAATTCTGTTAGTTGAGTAGATAATAAATAAGTATGTGTATACGAGTACAATGTGTTAAAAAGTAACCCGTTAAATTATAATAGATTATTAAAATGAAAATATTGTTAACCCTACAGAAGCTGTCATGTCATACAACAACAAGAGTTAGAATAGATTATTTACCATAAGGGGTAATACTTATTTTAAAACTCTATGTCGTTCCGTGGATGTCAGATAAAAATGTACAATAAAATTATGCGTAGTTTACTCTGTCATTTTACTAAAATAGGGTTTGCATATAACTGAAAAATTTAATATATTGTTTTTGGCGGTTAGTCATACAGCGATAGTGCTGCTTTCAAATATTGTAAATAGACTCTTTATAAATTGTAAGGGACCATTTAACCCCCTTTTGGCTTTACGGGTATTGTATTGTATGACGCTTTATTATACATAAAACACATGAAAATCTTAATATAAAACAAAGACGGATTTGTTCGAACACTTACGAGTAATATAAGTAACTCAAGAATGGCTGGACCGATTTTCATGGTTTTTGATTTGTTGTATTTGTCTCCGTCCCGAATAGCAGAATAACTATTATAAACAATGGAAAATTGTCGAAAATATAAACTAACTAAATGCTCCTCTCATCCACTCAAAGGTTGACTAAAGAGTTTACATACATACTAAGAGCACATTTAAGAAAAACCTGACGAAATTATTAATTCAAAAATGCTACTACAGTACGCATGATTTTTTAAATGACAATGATTTATAACTATCATTATTAGTTCCTTTGACATGCAATTATTTAAATATTATAGATTGATTATTGTTTATTATTTAATATTTTATTACTCACTTATAATTTTTTATTTCATTAGTTCATATTACTGTCTGTTTCTTGCATGGTGATTTGCTTGTTATTTTTAAATTTTTAGTTAAAATTTCTTACTTTTACTTTATATTTGTACGCCAACAGGCAAAACATAGTGATACACACTGTATTTTTTTTCCACCTGTATTTTGTTTACCTATGTTTTACAAATAAATAATTCTGATTCTGATTCTAAAAGAAAAAACATTTTCCCATAGCTACAAAATGTTCATGGGTTTCGTAACTGACAGTTATATACCACATCCCCACACACAATAAATTAGTTATTTTATATTTGCCTAGAAAATATTCACTTAAAATAATTGATATGGCAAAACAACGTTGGTTGATGGTTTGAAAACGCAATTGGACCCGCTAGATGGCGCTGTTGTTGGTGAAAGTTATAAATTAGGTATAGGGGTGTAGGGGAGAAATCGGGATAAGTTTGTAATTGTACATCTCTTTTCCTTTTTAATTATTACTAGCGGACCTGGCAGACGTTGTCCTGCCCGAAAAAACACTACATTAAAATTATTTTAATGTCGTGTTTTTTCTACACCCCTATCCCTAATTTATAACTTTCAAACTGTGTACTTATATCTTCTAACTGTTTTACAATAACCTCTTTCACGTATCGAAGACTAAACTTGCAATATTTTCCCGCTGCCACCTGTTCTTTGTGCCATACCTAAGCGTAGGCGGCCAGGGTCGACGTTTCTATCCAACAGATATTAAATTGTCACCGGTGGACCTTTGTCACTCCGCCGCCTCGGACGCCTCAAAAGGGGATTTAATTTGGTCCAGAAGTTTCGCGAAACAATTAATTATCAATTTGGATCCCTTCTTTTGACACCAGGCTACCTCATTTTACCTTTGGTGAAGTTTTGCCGGTTTTAAAATAAATGGTAAATGTACAAGTTCGGTGGATTGTGGTTAGTACCTACATTCCGTATCTTCAATGCTTATAGTCGTTCAGGCAGAGGATTGTGGGTTCAAACCCCGACTACTCTGCGTTTTTCGAAATACACGTGTGAAATTACATTTGAAAACCACGAGCTTTACGGTGAAGGAAAAAATCGTGAGGAAACCTGTACAAACTTGCGAAGCAATTTAATGGTGTGCGTGAAGTTCCCAATTCGCACTGGGCCCGCGCGGGAACTAGGGACCAAGCGCTCTCATTCTGAGAGGATACCTGTGCCCAGCAGTGGAACGTATATAGGCTGCGTAATATTGTACATATCATTATTAGTAGGTATAAGGTAATCGTACGAGTGATCGTCACTGTACCAATAGTTGGCATTGTCTTTATCAATAGAGATGACAGCAGGGTGTCGTCTATTGGGCATTAGCGTGTCGTGCACTCGGACGTTTACCTAACTATTAAAGTTACTTTTATTAATGTTGAAAACAAAAAGTATTAAAATATTAACTAAGTGCATGGTCACTTTACAATTAAAATAATGGGGGTTGTACTTAAATATTAAATTAATAACCTCATTTTTTTAAGTCGGTTAAAAATTGCCGACAGCAAGAGCAATAAATACAGTCAATAAAAGCGCTTCGGGTACCAATATGGACCCTTTTCTTACTAAACGCAAGGTATGTTAGTTTACTATATTGCTACAAACCCAATATTGACGTCAAAATCAATATCACCATTTTGTTTGCTGACTGAAAACTCGCTCAAATTGCTGGCGGTAATAAGTCTGACGCTGGAGGGCGTCGCTAGGCGTTGGGATTTTCACCTTGTGTCGTGTTTCGACAAAATGTGTAGTTACTACGGAATAACGAGGGAAAAATTTCTATTTAACGAGTTGTAGCGTATTTGAGTTATATAGTTAGATTGGAAAGAAAAATGCGTGAAAACATTCGCACATAAGACGATCCCTTCAAACTACCTCTAAAACATTTTTCTTCGAGACAAAATGGAACCCTTAAGGTATCAGTTTGTTGTCTGTCTGTCCGTCTGTTAAGACCGTTTTTCTCTGGAACACATGAAGGTATTGAGCTGAAATAAATATCAAATACTTAAGTCTCCTATCCCTTGGACCAATGAAAAAAATCAAACTTCTAAATCAACGTAATCAATATAGTCATTAAAAAAAGTGTTCTCTCATACAAATTGCCGTAATTGAAAAACTTATAGGGTACTTCAAATCAATCATAATCGGTCCATATTTGTTCGGGCACCATTGATGTCACGGATGTCACGGACAGAAACACACATAGCGGTTAAACTTATAACATCCTTCTTTTTGTGTCGGACTTTTAAAAATATATATATTTATCGCTACGTAGCCTAGAGAAGCGACAATAGCAAAACAGCAACCCTTAAGCCCAATTTACACCTTCAAGAAATACCGTGCCAATAATACCACTTGCACTTATTTACATTGCGAGGTCGTAAAGGTTAAAGTTTGAAGTGAACAATCGAGCGCAGCAATGTAGTACTACATGCACGATTCTTGCAGGTCTAAACCAGGATGTACAGCTTTTTTACCTTTGCACCTTTTTTATACTTGAAAATCTCGTTTGTAGTGGCCTAGTCATGTTGCGGTATTACCTTTTGTATTACTAACTACAAACTGGAACCGAATATCAATTTAGCGACGCTACACGTCAACTTAGGCCGGCGACACACTGCCGAGCATTTTGTCGGGTAGAGACCCAAGTGCTGTCGGAAACCTCAAAGCAGGTGTCAAAAATACCGTAATTTACCTTTCTTTCTACACTTCAAGACCCTGATGGTGGTTTTCCACCGGCGAGGCGAGACGAGGCGAGGCGAGACGAGACGAGGCGAGACGAGAATTGAAATTTGTATGGCGGCGCCCACAGCGGCCCGCGGCTCGCGGCGGACGCGCGAGAATGCATACAAATTTCAATTCTCATCTCACCTCGTCTCGTCTCGCCTCGTTCGTGGAAAACAAACTTGAGAGTTGTAATTAGTAGCAACCTAGTCTTGTTAACAAAAAAACACATGGAACAATATCGACACCCACTTAGTCCCAAATTGAGCAAAGTTTATGCTGTGGATATACATATAGGCAACGGATACTATACGTACCTACTTATAAAGATAAATGGGCACGTATCTGAATATCGAAAATTGAAATGTCGATAGTTAAAATATCGACGGTCAAAATATTCACTCAAAGGTTGACTGGTAGAGATCCCTTAAAGGGATAAGTTCGCCTTTGTACATATACCTCATTGTTTGTCAATTGTGTTTGTTTACTTATTTTGTACAATAAAGAGTTTACATACATACATACATATTGAACCTAACCTAACCTACTTT
This sequence comes from Choristoneura fumiferana, assembly GCF_025370935.1. Classification (NCBI taxonomy): domain Eukaryota; kingdom Metazoa; phylum Arthropoda; class Insecta; order Lepidoptera; family Tortricidae; genus Choristoneura; species Choristoneura fumiferana. The sequence goes on from NC_133494.1 coordinate 12,066,107, forward strand.
CGATATTTTGACCGTCGACTTTTTAACTTTAGATATAATTAATTTTTGATATTCAGATACGTCCAAAACGTCCAAACATCCAAAGCCCGAGAGCAAACATACAAAAATCTGCCCCTAACAGGGATTGAACCCGGAATCTCCAGCTTCATAATCAGCCTTATTGTCTATACACTGCGAATCATAATCGTTTTTACCACTCTTTCTGTCAGACGTTGTAGGATGAGGGTAGAAAGAGATAGTGAATGCGATTGCGAGCGCCCGGGTGTTAGACAATACAGCCACATGTTTTCTAACCATTTGGCTTTTCAGTCATCAACGCAATGGCAAATGGCTACAAACTGTAACCGACGATCAATTTAGCGACGCTACACGTCAACTTAGGCCGGCGTCACACTGCCAAGCATTGTCGGGTAGCAACCCAAGTGCCGTCGCAAACCTCGTTAAGGCGGGTGTCAAAGGGCTCTAACCCAATTACACACCTCGCGCCTCGCCAAGATCCTACCGGTATTAATGCATGCTAATATACTTTAGCTTTTAAGCTGGACGTATATTGAGTTTGGAATAAGTTTTGTTTTGGTATTCGGAGTGTTTTCCGAGACGATGTTTACTTAGCTCTGCTGCTTAGGTAATTTCACGTTGAGAATACGTAGTCGATGGTTAAACTGATTTCAAGAAAAGATCTTGCTCACTCCTTAGGCACAAGTATGTAGGAACGAAACGAAATGAATGCGTTGAATAAGAGAATGGAATGGAAAAAAGGTCTTGTCAAACGGACGGACAGAAAGACTCATGGTGATCTTACAGGGGTTCCGTTTTTGCTAATTGAGGTACGATACCCTAAAAATATTAAATTAGATATTTCAAACCTCAAATTCCTAACTCCCTCGTACTTAAAAGTCAGCAACAAACGAGCTACAAGCAACACTAGCTCCCCTCGCAGCGATCTTCTTTCAACGCTCTCATTTGCTTTGTTCCTCCGAAACAATTTAGCACACTTCAATATGTAAATTCCCGGGAACGTCTCTGCCCTCTTAACTCTAGCACCAATAACCTCGCGAAATCATGATAAATTATCCACACTTGCGTCGCCTTTCATACGCGAAGGTGTGGATGAGGCATTACAATATTTACAATTAATTGGGAGTTGAGGTGTACTTAGTTAAAAGAACATCAAAAACCGGCCAAGCACGAGTCAGACTCCCACACCGATGGTTCCATACATATTTGTAGGTATCAATGCACGCAGTGTGACGCATTTTGGATGATTACTCACATGGACAGACATGAACAATTAAGATTTTTCAGACTTTTCTTATTGTTTGTGCTGTAAGAACTTTTTACATATAGAAAATTTCGAGTTTTGAGGATAACTGGAAGCACCTGGAAGGTCTTAATTCCCCGGCGATTTGTGTCCATGGAAACACCTGTTTAATGACTATCTTTTAGGCTTAGAAGTGATTTGTTCACAGCTCGAAGGGTTATGTTATTAATTTAAACTTGTTAACGTCTTTCTGAGAAAAAGAGTTTTGACAGACGGACAACGAAGAGATCCCAGTAAGTTTCTGTTTTTTTCTTTTTAAGGTACGGAACCCTACAAATAAAGCCAACTTAACCTGAGTGCTTCACAGTGCGACAGTGGCTTAACCCACCAAAATTGCCTTAATTATCTATTTACATCCAAATTAATGTGTGTCGTTCCGTACGTCGCGGTACATTTCTTCAACACGTCGCTGTCGTCCTGTGTCGTGCGAGCACCACTTAAGTCGCAGCCTCGCATTATTAATGAGGGAGCCTTAGAGAAAATTAAATATAGCATTAGGCTCGGAACTCCCGGGGATCGGGGAGCCGAGGGGGGAGGGACGTAACCCTTCCGCCGCGCGACAATGCGGGTGCATAATTACGCATTTGTAAATTTTAAATGTCCCACCCACCTCATACAGCCTTTTGTATGACGTGATTCGAGCTTTTACTGCGCATTCAAATAAATTCGTATGATGATGCGCGCTATTACCCGTTGTAATGCGACGTCATTTTCATAAGTCTATAAGTATAGCTGCGCTCGAGTGTAATGGCTAGCTGTTAATACGTTAAGCCTCACATAAACATGCGTTTTCATGGATTTAAATTTCGTTTTTGTTATATATTAACGTTACAAATTACTGAAACGAATTATTTTGCTTAATCCGCGTTGCGTATAAAACAGTCAGGCCAAGGTGACTCACTGACTGTCGAGCTGCGTATTCTTGGACTAATTTTAGATTCAATATTATATCAATGACTTAAGGGTAAAGCATTTCATTTAAAGATGGAATAAGTACTTACTAATTCGTTTAAGAGGGTTCAAAAAGGCGAGTGGTGATCGCTACGCTCACATTGCAAAATAAGACGTCATGAGCTTCTTTTGAATTCTTTATACTTACAACCGCGTACAATACATTTTCAAGGACTCGGTACTTATTAAATAAAATAAATAATAACAGAAAATAGTGGGTAAACTTTATCAAAACTTTTGTAAAAAATATGGCAAACGCAAATAGAAGGTCAACAACAAACGAATGGGAAACATGAAAATGTCAAAAATTATGTAATTTAAACTTTGTTTTTAATTGATCTTTACCTGGCAGTGATGATTATAAAAATCGAGAAAAGTATGGTGGTACGGCCGTGCCTTTGTTTTTGTTTTGCTCGACTGCTGTGCCCCCAGATACGTGTTTCTTATGTTCGCAGCTATTCATTGTGTTCATAAAGTATTTGTTCTGTATAAAAACCATTATGGATTCAAGTAATTTGTTAAGTTGTTAGTCGTGCATTTGTGTTGTAAATTTAATGGCTGCAGTGCGTATCGTTTTAGCAACATTAGGTACCTACGACGCAAGTGCGTTATGGGAAATAGAGTATAGACTTTTCTTTTACAAAGGCTTGTTATGTAGGTATGTTCTTATCATGTATGTATAGTGTTCGTGATTAAGTAAATCATATAGATAGTATAGGAGTAGAATAGTACATTGTGTCTTAAGGGCGGTAAATAAGGAATTACGAACGAGAGTCTATTAGAAGCCCGAAGTCGAAGACTGAGGGCTTTAATGAGTCGATTTTCGTAATTCTAGTACATGCGACCGACCGCGGGTTTCATGACAAGCACATTAAGGTCGAGGGTTTTATTTGGGGGGTTGCAACCAAGGTAGCCTGCATGTTACGACACTGTTTACGAGCATTGTGATGAAAAATACATTAAAGACTATTGTGCCTTTCAGGCCAATGTGACAGTCTGATGTAGGATCTGTAAAAATAGTAAATTATTTACTTGGCCTCCTATACATTTTTTTTAAATACTTAGCTTATAATGTGTCCCACTGCAGGGCAAAAGCCTCCCCTTTCTTATTCCACTCGTCTCTACTCTTGGCCAGCTCTTGCCAATCTGAGTGGAATCGGTCCAGGTCGTCCCGCCATCTCCTCCTAGGTCTGCCTCTGCTCCGGTGCCCGTCGCATGGAACTCCTATACATAACACAGCACAAAACTTATAAATAGGTTACTTCTAAAGGAAATATCAACTTACCCTTCATTCTCCCCTGTCAGCTCTAAACCAAAGGTTAATTAAGCAAAACAAAAAGGGGTTAAGCAAAATCAATAGACACAAATTCATTAAGCGCTAAGTAGATTGAAATCCAACATGGCGCCCAAAGATGGCGGCGGGCGCGTTGACAAAGCGTCGCCGTTAGTTTGCGAGCCTCTTATTAACCTTATGATGTACGGGGGCATTCGTCTTGCTAACCCGTGCCGTGACGTCACTGCAAATCTGTGCTATTGATGATTGCAGGGTTATTCTAGGGGAGGCTTGAAAGGACTTCTTTTAATATTATTAAACGTGTTTTTAAGTTAATTCTTAATATTTTGCTGGTAGTTGGCTTTATACTTTAGACAAAAATGTATGAATAGAGCACAACAGCGCCAGAAGAATTGGCCCACTCTACCTACATACAAAATTACCTATAATTGCATATATTTGAGGGCCAGATTTTTTGCCGCGCTCAGTATATTACAAGTAGAGTTAAATACATATAAAATATGTATCTACTAGATGATTGGGTCCTCCATCTGAATTGAAATTCCGGAAATGTGCTAGAACTTTTGAACTTACATCTTAGATGATTATCCACCAGTGTCATTCCTTTATACCTACAATAATATTTATCTAATAAAGAGATAAAGCATGATATTTGCATAATTAGGGACTCAGGCTCGAACGATTCTGCTTGAGAAGTCTCATCATTAGGTTATTGTACAGTCGAGTTCATAAGTGAGCAAAAATTTGATCAATATCTGAACTCTATTGTTAACAAGCGTGTTCAGATATTGAACTCACAAGCTTATGAACTCGACTGTACTATACATTAGGCTACCATGGTACTGTAGTTTCTCACTGACTATCATTTCTCAAACAAGTTTCAATCATTACGCCATCCACCGCCGCATCAAAATGAATGTTATAATTGCTTTGCGTGACACTTGAGGTGGAACTTTACGAAAATTAATTAAACTTATAAAGTTGCGCCCAGAAATAATTAAATGTTTAAACACTTTAACAACTAGCGCGTCAAAGTTAGCTTGGCGTTTCAACGGTAAATATTTGCTACATTTTCGAGTTGCTTTACAATCTCACACCTGTACAGGTGTGAGACTCCCTTTACAGTCGGAGGATGATTTCTTAACCGAACTTCAGAAAATTATTATTCTTATTCTTGTGTTTTAATTGGTTTACCCTTAAAATGTCGAAATACTTTTAATCGAATGTCATTTAAAAGTCAACGTTTCATTTTTTTTATTGCGTCAAATATTCATTACCTGGAATGATTAGAATGAGTATTTTTAAATCACCGATTTTTAATTTCTGGAAATATTATTTAAGAGATTGTTTATTTGGCAGATATTCATTTCATATTTTATTATTTCATACTTTTTTTAATGTTGTAAATGTTACATCTTCGAATATTATTTTAATATTTATCATTTAACAACTTCAATGATTTTTTGAAGTCGCACTTGTAATGTACCTGACCCACCAGAACGTTCTCACAGCGTCATACTCGTGCCTATCATAATGAATTCCCTTGTCAAGCAAGGTTCCATAGTGGGTCACGATTCAGTTGGTTCGAGTGTACATACCTACCTAGTTGGGCCTATGCGACAGTATGCTGATTATCGAAAATACAAACTGAGACATGAATGCACAGAAAAACCAGAAAAAGAGACCAGCGCTGACAGTGGAACCCAGGTCCTCAGCAATCCGTGCTGCGTGCTATAACTCCTACACCACCGCCGGACAGGAATCTAGACACGAATTTTACCTATGTATCTCAGTTTGCTTTTATCTACTACGCTACTTAAGCAGCAGTACTAGCGACATCTATGTTCCGCTCTCATCGAGCGACGTCACATTCTTTCGGAACTAACCATTCACCCAGACAAGAGATGTCGCTACTAAGCAATCAAATTATGATTGGTTTTTCGGAGTCTTTTTGTTTTGTTTTTGTAATTTGGAGTTGAAATTAAAAAAAAAAACAAAAAGGCTCATAGTACAAGAAGGCGGATTCCTACATGAAAAAACGTAGCTATGCATCTCATAACCGTAGCAGTGTTGCACTTGTAATTGCAGAGTAACATAGTAAAATGATGTAGTTCACTAATAGTACAAAACTAAAGACATTAATATCTAAAAGTATCTACTTGCAGCTACTGTCAAAGGCGAGTTTAAGGGAGAGGGGAGGTTATGGGAGTCATGATTCCGCTGTTCCCTGGGATAGGTTATACAGCAGTAAGTATTTTTCTAAACTGATTGATTTTAATAGAATAAGGGAATGTTTCACCATCCATTGATTAGCGTTAACCGACGGTTAAATGTGATGCCGTCTCCGTCTATTCGAACAAAACAAATAGAGATGGCACCACACCTAACTGCCAGTTAACACTAATCAATGGATGGTGAAACAGCCCCTTAGTATCTTTATGCGACAAAAGAAAATAATTGATTTAGCAACTAAAATAAAACTAGAATTTGGCCATGTGACTCCCTGGCTATAAACCTGGATCCGCCCCTGGCTGTGGAGTATTAACGCCCAAGCAGCCTTTTCCAGCCAGCTCGTAACGAGAACGGAACCCGCTCGAGCGTTAGCACTTCAATGATGTTCGAAGAAATGTAAAATAATTACTGGAAAGTGCTTCAAGCAACCCTTTCTAATCACCGCGAGGGTTCGACTCGTTAAAAAATCCCGCCCTAATCCCGAGACATCGGAATCACACTAAAAACGTAAATACTTTTATCCTTGTAATCCCGGGTTCTTCGCGGATTAGCGCTGGCAGGAAAAATGCAAGACGCAATCTAGCAAATGGCATTAAAATGTTTGGGTTCAACCCTCTCGGTGCCGCGCGATTTTTCAAAGTCGAAGAAAAAACCCCTTTGTCTGGGGCAATGGAGCGGACGGGCACGTCTTGGATGCGGCTGGTACACTACAAGCCTGGCTCCAACGTTTTGATACTTGATTTTAGCAATTTTTATTAGAAAAGAAGGAAAGAAAATAATGTATTTATAACAGCAGTGACACATTACATAGGTTAAAAAAAAGAAGTGTTTGATTTAACAATTTTAAATGCGATGAGCTTGCAAAGTAAATGATAGACTAATGACGTGCAGAACACGATTTTTAGCCGCGCCTATTAGGCCACGACTTTAGTGGGGCCATTTTTATAACGCAGTTACAATTCTTGACTTATTATTTATTCGTAAGCGAACAGTAATTTATGTACAGTGATATATCACACGGGTTCAATTGCTACACACACAACATGAAACACTGACTCGTTTCGAACTTGACAGCTTCTTAACAGCTGAAGGTTAGTTAACTAGAAGAGATCCATATTTTAAGGATTTAATTTCGCCTCACATCCCCTTCTCTAGTTAACTGTTAATTTCACGTGTTTTATGTACAATAAAGAGCTACACAATACAATACAGCTACATACTCTTAATTAAAGACGGCTAAACTATGAAGCTAATTTAGTCAATCGGTGGATCAAAACTTGTTATCCTATTTATTCGGCGATTCCACATCGTGCACACAAACATGAAGCATTCCACATTTTTAACGAATGCAAATCGTCTGAGCTGCCCTTTCTTTTGAATCTTTGATCAACGAATACGAAATGTAAATGCCTTCTCATTTTTCTAGTGTCGACTCCGTGACGAGTTCCAGTATAGAAAATGGTTGAAGGACATACTAACATTTTACATGCTAAATTGTTGTTGCTGTTATTATTGTTATTGTAAATTGACCTAGTCCCAAACTAAGCAAAGCTTGTGTTATGGACACTGGTCAACGGATAAACATACTGTCTTATATAGATAAATACATATTAAACATCCAAGACCCGAGAACAAACATTCGTATTATTCATACAAATGTCTGCACCGGCCGGAAACCGAACCCAGGTCCTCAAGCTGCGTAGTCAAGTTCTTTAACCACTATAGGAATATCTATCTGATAATATGTCTATGTAATAAGTAATTTTAGATATACTTAACCCACAAATGTACCCACTATCGCATAGTATCAATCAAGTTGAATAAGTACCCACCTATTTCTCATATTATTATTTTTTTCTTTTATATAACTCGTAATATACATATAAATGTAAATTAGGATAGGTTAGTTATATAAATAAGTTTTGCACAGTATTTATATAAGGAAGTGTTTTGAGTGTTTTATTTCGCCAACAAACTGTCATGCAAAAAAATTGAAGTGGTGTTCGTCAGAAATGTGACAGTTAGGGAAAAGTGGCGCGTTGATTTGATTTGATTTATTTATTGTCGTATCTACTCTACAAGTAGGTAAGTACTTTACCTACTCACTCAGCCGTACATTTGTTATGCTCCTCTATTACTTACAAAAATACTTAGCAGAAATTAGTGTTATCTTACTATCTAAGTTCTTTTCCCAGTCTTGTTTTATATGCTGAAGTATTTTTTTTACAATTCTGTCATCATTTAGAAGCCTAAATAACACATTGACAATTTTTTTTGTATCAAATAGACTACACTGCTTAATGCTTATCCTAGAGCACATCATTTACCTATCTAGGAAGTGGAGTTTCTAGATATAAGGACTTTTGTGTTTAGTTGTATTTTTTTCATTAAACTATTATTATGAACTAGCATTATTTATTATTATAACAAGATAACATATGTTACTCGTAAGTTTGTAAGAAAAATCGGATAAAGAAATTTTAATACAATACTTATTATAATACGATCTACTAGATCAGTGGTTCCTAACCTTTTTAATAATGTTACCCATATGACCGAATGTAATTCGGAACCACTGTACTAAATTGACGGTAACGTTCCATACAAACTTATTGCCATATTGAAGCACTTTACGCCAATTACTGACCGTTACGAAGCGATGAGATCTCTCATTTCGTTTTCTAGATTTTTAACCATACAACGGCAAACCCACTAGCCACTGGCAAAATTGTTCTCCGCTGGACAGAGTCATATTTTTTAAAAGACTAATTATTTTTTTCTGTCGAACTTTATGTCATTCATTAGTATCCATTCCCTTAGGTACCTATATAGGTACCTATATGTATAAGTCTCTAGTATATTCTCAAAGCACATAGTCCTCACTGGCGGCACTTTCGTCTGAAACAAAGCCGGTTGCCGGTAATCTTGGAGTCTGAATATTTTTTGCGCCTGAGTCCGTGGACCGTTGCGGATATTGTCTGAACCGTCGCAGTAGAACGGCTCGTAACAGTATGCTAAGATGGATATTGTGTGTTGACACAGTGTAAGGGCCTTTGCACATCACGTTTATTTTATTAAACGCGCCGTTGACGCGCCATCGTAAGACTTCTCTTTTATTCATCTCTTTTATTTCATCGTAAGACTTTACATGCTTCTTTCGGCTATTCAGTCCATCATTCTTGTTTTCCGCCATTCACATTGGATTGACGTATATTATTGAAAACGTTTAATTTTTATCAGTCTGGACCATCAGTCCGTCAGTCCGTGAAGGGTACTCGGTAATTCTGTCGTCATTCTAGCCAGAATGATAGACTGAACTGACGCCAGAATTAGCGTGTAACCGATGTCTAATGATACAAATGCGACACTCGACAGAAAAAAGAGCTGTCAACGCGCGTTTTTTAAAACGAGTCTTGTCTTTATTGTTGCTAGTGCGAATGGTTTTATTAACTTAGACGATACGCCTTGAACTAGAAGTAAAATTCTATACCATATTTCATCATCATCCAGCCTATATACGTTCCACTGCTGGGCACAGGCCTCCTCTCAGAATGAGAGGGCTTGGGGCGTAGTTCCCACGCGGGCCCAGTGCGGATCGGGAACTTCACACAAACCATTGAATTGCTTCGCAGGTTTGTGCAGGTTTTCTCACGATGTTTTCTTTCACCGTAAAGCTCGTGGTAAATTTCAAATACCATATTTACCTACATTGAAAAGTCTTTTAACGTATATAAAATAAACGTAGCATTTGATAATTTTATCTTCAAACCAATAAGACATTAAGCATATGTATGTAAGGTCAAAAACATAAATAAATACGTTAACAAAACGTCAAAAATATTATACACCTTTATGCCACTAAACATAATTTTGATGAGACAAAATTGTCAAAAAACATTGTCAATTTTTTTTGATTTGATAAAAAAATTACCTGAGTAAAAAAGTGAGTAAAAAAGTATTGGATGGTAGTTAAAATTTAATTACTTACTGTTTCGTTACTGTTAACTGCGGATGCCATGAATGCTTTCAGCTAAAGAAAGCCCGCTTTGAACAGCAACCACTCGCCTTTGCTTCACTTATTAAAATGCAATAGAAATTCTTGCACAATCTGTGCTTTATTAATGCCAGCGGTATGCTGTATCAAAGACTAAGAAAGACACTTAAAAAAATCTAATTACTGTGACTATGTCTTTCTCTACGTTCGTCCTTTATTTGCCTTTGTACATCTGTTTCTTTTGTTATCTGTTAATTTCATGATTTTGTGTTTTATAAAGAGTTATACATACTATTACCATACATACCTACGAAGAATATTATAATTTATGACCATGGTTATGGCTCGTCATTACGATAGGCATTTTTGTAAATTATTCCACAGTATTTATAAGGGGTGTACTGAAAATCAGCGGTGTGCCAGTCAGGGCCGCCTACGGAACCCTAACTCACAGCATACGCTGAGTACATCCCCTTTGCCACAGCAAATGTTAGTGTTATTGTTTATGTCTAGTTTTTATATTAATTAGTAAAGCAATAAGTCTTCTTTATAATAAGTCTTCGTTGTACTATGTGTTGTGGCAATAAGTGATATTTTATCATATTTTATCTTATCATCATTTAAGTAGTTATGTTTATTCGAAACATGATCTCGAGTACAGATGTAGTGAACAATGTTTTTCCGTCGTATTTTGTGGAAAAATTACTATTTTTTCCTTACTGAAGCTAAGCTAACTTAAACTAGCTTACAGTACGATTACTTGGAATTAACACTTGACAGATGGGCGTGCCTTCAGTCAATTTTAAACTTTGATGTAATACAAATAAAATAGTTTTTACATAATCTGTAATCGTGGGTAGCGGTATACTAAAAATGGCTTTATTTGTATGACGTCAAAGTTGAAAATTGATTGTAGGCACGCCCATCTGTCAAGTGTTAACTCGAATTAATCAAACTGTACTAAAGTTTACGAAAGCTAACTGAGAAAGCAAGATAAATACGAATTGATCCGATAAATACGATGGAAAAACATTAGTCGATAGATCTGTAAATTAAAATGCTATAAGAATATTATATTCGTAACCATTAGGGATCATTAATACAACAATTTATCAGTGCGAACAGTTAGACTGAGACGCTGAAATACGACATTGATGACGATGACCTATTATAAGTAGAAACAACTTAATCTTCAGACTTTCCTCGTCACCGAACAGCCATTTGTTATATTGTCAACGGGGTTATCGTAATTCGGTCTTAAAAAACAGCGGATTTCCGATTAATTCCAAGCAATTTTCTTAAACTACTCGTCGAGCATAAAAATGTCCATATTTATGGTAACCAGCCCGAACTTTAGCTTCGGGGAATTAAATTTAACGAGCCAACTTCCGAAGACAATAAACTGTTAACCCGTCGCATGCAATATCTCAAATCGCGCCGTAAACCTGGCTTATGCCGCATAATCCCAAAAAGGCTCTCCTCTAATTGCAGAGGCACTACACCTATAAAGACTAAGCGAACGGATTCAAAATAATGCGTTTTACATTTTCGCAGCGACGGTATCAGTGACATAAAGCGGCCTGTAATTTATTCTATTGCTGAAAGGGTCGGGTTGGCCGGGGTGGGAATTACCCAAGGTGGGTGCTAAAGGGTTAAGCCGAATGTACGGGGTCGCGCCGGCAACTTTGTTAATTTATGCGCTTAAAAATGTCAACTGTGAATTATGACGCCAAAACAAATTTCCTATGTATAAATGCTTAGGACATTATCGCGCTTCTATTTGAGCTATTGAATAGCTATCGGAATAGGCGAGGCTGGCGGCGATAAATAATGTTTTGGTAATTATTAGGTATTGTATAAAAAAAAGAAACAAAATACAATGGACAAATTTTCAGATTCGTAGGTACTAAGGCATTTTTATTTTACTAGACAAAATAAACAAATGGGTAAATTAGCTTAGGTACAGTTTTAATTAGCTCTTAAACTTTACTTCAAAGGTAAGGACGTCTTGTAGCCTTTTTTAAATCTCGATTTAAGGCTTGAACTGACAGTTCTTGTATGGATCTGACAGGACTTAAGACCATTTGAACCTAGAAAAAAAATGCTAAAAATTTAAATTAAAATGCCTGCAAGTGGACGTAAAATATTTAATCTTTAAACCTGGATTAAAGATGAGATAGTTCCTTTAACTAAGGTTAAAATTTGCAATCAACTGAGTTTTATGGCTAAGACTAGTCCGCACGAGCCCACCTAATTAATATGGTCACAATTTTTTTGCATGTAAAGATAATTTACAATCAGTGTTACCATTTGCCACCTGCTTATGTTTTTTTTATTTGATTGTGTAACCTGTCTTATTTTCTGTGGCAATAAATGATTTTATTATTATTATTATTTCATTCTTAAGAAACAGCTACAACTCAAATAGCGCTAAATGTATGGATGGAAATCTGATAGCAAAAGGTTCCTAAAATGTATGAAAAGCTTGGGAAGAAAATCCTAACGTATTCCCAAAAATCGCTAAATTGGCAACACAGCAGACATAATTAATTGAATCATAGTGAACAAACCATTCTTACGCAGTTTCTAGTCCATCATGCTCTCATTCCACCTATTTATATCTCAACTCCAACTTTTCTTCACCATTTGGCGCTTCGAATAACTCATATACCAAGTAATACTTAAACAAGTATACACTTGCGTATATTCAAAGCCTCCTTATTTTGACGCTTTGGTTCACGCATTTCAAACTTGTCAGCCGCCGGAGTGCCGTGGATAGATAAGACGTGAATTGAAACAAGCCTGTGGGGGGAATTTCACTCATTATTTAAATATGCCGACTGCGTTAAGTATCGCTTTAGTCGAGCGCCATTGTTGCGTTGATTGAGTCGTTGAAAGCATTTTCAAATGTGTAGATTGTGATGGCGTTAACTCGTAAGCTCTCGGGTATTTTACAAAGTTAAAACTTTTTAAAGAAATTTCAAAAAGATTAGTAGACGTCACAGGTGACCGAAGAGCTGGCAGTTTCCTCGGACAAAGAATTAGCCTAGCTATTCAAAGAGGAAACGCTGCCAGCATCTTCGGGACCTCGCCTAAGGGGTACTCTTTATGTAATTTGTTTTAGTTTTAGGTTCTATTTTTATTTTATTTAGGTAAGTTTGTTAGTTGTTAGTTAGTTATGTTATGTATGAAGAACAATTATATATGTGTTTTTTTTTTACCAAAGAACAAATCACTTGTTAGATGATGTAAACATATTATAGGTAACAGCTGTGTGTAAGTTATGTGGAGTACAAAATTTGAAAATTTTGTTACTAAATGAGAAATTTTTGTTGAAATAATTTAAAAAAAATAAGAATGCTTTGTTCTGTCTGTATGTCTATTACAAAAAGTCAGGACTTAATTTTTTTTAGACTTGATTATAAAGACGGCCTCGTGGTCTAAGCGGCCTCGTGCCTCGAATCTATCATCTAGATAATGTATGGTGTGCCATCACAGGGCCTCGCAAAAGTTATCTTGCCCACGCCGAATTTAAGTCCTGCGTCGCCACTGTTACCAGACAATCACTTTCGAATTTATACCTAACTAAAGCTTACCCGCGGCTTCGCACGCGTAAATCATTAGATACAGCAGTTGAATTGAAATTCCGGGATTTTACAAAATTCCCAAAATGGGAATTCCCGAAAATTAAGTCGTCACTATGCCTAATTTCGTGACTGTAAGCCCAACGGTTGTTATTTCGAGATTTTAACCCTATCCCGTGGGAATATCGGGATAAAAAGTAGCCTATATGTTATTCCAGATGTTCTGCTATCTAAATATAAAATTTCATCCAAATCCGTCCAGCAGTTTTAGCGTGAAGAAGTAACAAACATACACACACACACACACACACACACAAACTTTTGCATTTATAATATAAGAAGAATATTATACCTATTAGTATGGACGAATAATTTTATCAGGATTATACATATTAACAATTTGTCAGCAGGCATAGCCCACCAGCTCGCGGGGCTGCCGAGCGGCGAGTGGGGGGCGCTGGCGCGGCACTACCCACCTCCCCTCCTGCCCGGGCACGCGCACTTTACGCCGCACGTGCTGCCACCGGCGCACGCGCAACCGCATGCGCCCCCGCCACATGAAACAGGTAAGACTAGTAGGGCCTACGCTAGAGCGGGTGGATGCCTATTGATAACACCCCTCTTTTTGCGTCGGGGGTTAAAAAATAGTATGAGCAGCGCTAACTGCATGCGTCGCGTGCGACGGATTTTACCTGCACCTGTACTCGCAGGCGTGCGCCCGCGAAGTGCACCCGCGCCGGTAGAGTAGGGCCTTAGAGCGGTTTCAGACTAGCGTTTTATTTGCGCGTTTGTGGAAGCGCGTGTACGCGCGTACAGCAGGGCTACTCCGAAACTCGAAACTCGAAGTTCGTGTCGTGCGGTCCCTCTGACACTTATACTATTTAATACGAGAGCGAGAGAGACCGCACGACACGAACTTCGAGTTTCGAGTTTCGGAGTAGCCCTGCTGGTGCGGTTTGTTCTTCGAGCATTGACGCGCAATTAGCACGTATAAGCGTGAGCTAGAACATATCCTTTTATACCAGCGTAGAATCCCGTTTTTGGAAGCGCGTGTGTAGGCGCGTATGTCGAAACGACCGTATAGGTACGCGCAGAAAAAAACGCTAGTCTGAAACCGCGCTTACTCGTAACATTGAAAGCTTAGGTATATATTCGCAGCAAAATGCAATAGCGAAAGCTTATAGTTGCTACCTTTGATAATACCCTAAAGCGCCTGATGTTGCAATACATTTAAGCAAATTGTCTTCAACAGATGTGACATCAGACAATCCGACCACGATGCGCGCTCACAGCACTACGAGTCCTGCCACGTCACGCCCTAGCTCGCCTCAAAGCGACGACATTTCCGTTACGGCGTCCTGCAGCCCGCCGCCCGACGACCGCCCCGGAGCCTTTACCTCCGTCACAAGAACTAGAAAACCCCTCCAACCCCTCCCTGCTGCGCATTCAAGCCTCTTCCATAGCGCTCTAGCAGCCCAACTGTTCCTAAACTCGCCCCTCCTACCCACCCCACCAGCCTGGTTATACTCACAACTCTACGGCGGCTATGACTGGTGGCTGCGACCACCGCAACCTCAAGAAGATTCAAACCACTCCAGTCCAGAAAGAGAAGAAGAAGCAACTTCTACGCCTTCTAGCGCAGGCAAGAAAAGACCAGCGTCCCCAGAATGGACGGAACAAGGAGTTCGAACGCGAAGCAAAGCACTCACCACCTCCGAGCGAAGACCGGTCGATGTGTGGCGTCCTTATTAGACAATTTTTTATCGTTTATCGTGACAAATACAGGAAGACTTTAGTGTTCGGCTCTATTACCGTCCGGAGTGATAAATTTTAGAAGCGTGGACCACGGTCCAGTGACTTTCAAGGTTTAATATAGCGATAGAAAGTGTTTTACGTTAGATAAATGAATGTGAACTTCAATTGTAATGTTTAACGAAATTGTTGACTGTATTATAAGATAATGCAAAAATGTGTAAATAAAGTTATTGAAATATTAATTGTTTACTTATTTAGCATGTGTATAGATACCTAATTAATTAAATTTTGAATTATTGCTGCTTGTTTTGAGAATACGTGGCGCGATTATTATCAGATCGCAGTGAAAATACATCGCTTTCATATCGCTGTCGCATTTATTAACAAAATGATAATAAACTTATTATAATAGGGATGATGAGATGACACCATCAGCCAACTCATGTACTTTTTGTGAACTGTTAAAACACGATTCTCCAATAGATTATGTATGGCATTATCTAGTTACGATTATGACTTCACGTATCTGTAAATTTTAATCAACTATTTGTTTGTTTAAGCAGCTAACTTTACAAGTGGTAGAGCCTTACTGTAACCACTTGCTGGCTGTTGTATGAATGGGCCGGCTCGACCGGGTTATTACCACACTCCCACAGAATACCGGCGTGAAATAGTAGTTTTGCTACTGTGTTTCGTACGGTGAGTGGGAGATCCGGAAGCCCAACTACCCTCCCCCCTTTTACTCCCCTCTTTATTTCTTTTACTCTTCTCTTTTTCTGTATGACATATGCAAATCGATCTGGGAAAATTGACGCAATTGAAATGTCAAAAACAAAACTCGAGAGTGCCTGGTAAAACTGATTTTAATTTTTAATTTCGATGTAATTAAAATATGTGTAAAAGTACATTAAAATTTCATGGTTTCTTAAGTAAAATCCGGTAAACTATTGAATATAAATAAGATCAATAAATAATTATACAAACATAAATTAAGGCAAGTTGTTACAAAAACTGTCCATGTAGGTTCGCAGCCACTCCCATATTTTAACTAGGTTTTGGCAATACATATTTTAGTAAATGTTAACTTATTTCTCACGCTTTACAAATGTTCTTGCCGAAACCTAAAGATATGAATGATCTATCTCAACTTGAGTAAGTTGAGATACCACGTTCGTCCCTTTTCAACGATTTACTGTCATTCAGTACAAATATGAAATCGTCAACATGAATTGACTTTTTTTGAAGTTGGACCAAATACCGTTCGGAGTGAATTTGGTCAAAATGTAATTGTTCTGAAAAATACTTAAAATGAAATTTATTTTCGTTGTACATTAATTAAGCCCAAATTGACTTTTGCGTGTTATAAAATAGGAGCCTAATTAAACACACACTAAGTAAGTGTAGCCTGAATCAGACTAAAACAAACTATGACCGGTTTTTATAAATTATAATTTTTCTCAGTCTGCGTAAATAAAACTGGTCATCATTTCTTACATAGCCCGTAAAAAAATCCATGGGATAATATTTAATTTTTAACGATAATCAGGATAGATTTTTCCTGGTTGATGATGTATTTCAAAAAGCCATTTTTCTGTTATGACGTCTTATTTCCAGTTCCCTATTTTCTGTTTGTACTCAATGACAGTAAATCTCATTAACTAGCATTAAATGACAAGCGAATATGCTATGCCAAGAAGCAAGTACTAATTCCCATGACTCGCTATGTAATTATTCAATTAACTACTCCAGTTTTAACACCGTATAAAGAGTAATATTTAATTTTGTTACAAATTGCTAAGCTCTAATGTGCTGCTTAGCAGTAATAATAAAAAGATCTTTTTAAAATATAAAATTTCGTAGTTGTTAGAATTTAACTTCTATACGTATTCTCTTTGTGCAAGAGTATACATTTCTTTGCAATGTAACGTTATCAATCATAGTGAAATGTGGTAACATTGTTTTATTTTGGTCTTAAATAACGATACTTACATCGTCTATATGCGGTCTAATATTTTATATCATATTTAAACTATTTAAATACAGCTTCTTCCTTACTATGTTTTATTTCGTGCATAGAAGAAATGGTCCTCTGAACCGAATATTTTTTATGATACACAATACAAGAGACATTATGGAACACAGAATATATAATACTTCACCGCATATAGGCACTGTAAGGTTTTATAACTATATTAAACTACGATTTATAACATTGCAAGCAAATTTACTCTCTTGAACAAATACTTTTGAAGGAACAACACGATGACGTACGTCGTACTGGTGCACATCTTCTGTCAACGAAAGACATGAGGGTTTTGACTCCGCAAAAGATTTCTGATGATGTGCAGAGAATCTCTTCCTTGGGGAGGAGGAACCGATGCTCCTTGCTCCGTAGCTCGACCATGTAGCTGTAAGGGATATTGGCGCAGCCGTATGCCCAGTCGATGCTGGTGCCAGCTGCGTAGTACATGAGGTCCTTTGTACTGCCTACCTTGTACGTGTGGCCGCAAGTGTTGTAAATAGACTGAAAACAAAACATAAACAATTTTAGGGGTTTTGGTGGAAGCGTAAAAGTAGTACCTTTACATTAGAATATTTACTAAATGGTTGGGTGTCTTAATCTGAATCAATCGCGCGTAATGCCGATACCGCAGTATTCGAAATCTATCGACACAATCCAGATAAACTATATGCTACATGCTGGCACAACTATGAAGTTGACAGAATTGTGTAAGTACTTAACAACATGACGGAATTAAAAAAATACGCAGAAATAACGGACAACTAAATTTGTACGTTAGTGTACATACCTTAGCCATGGCAGTGCCTCCTTCGAGCAATTCCACATAGTCTGAACAGGGCTCGCCAGTGTAGCCCCAAGGGAAGATAATGACCTCGCCATAACTATGAAATGAGAGGAACACCTTGAAACGCGAGCCACATTCCAGGATTTTCCGCTGAAAAATAATAAAAAATATGAAATTTGTACCGGGAGTACGTCGCGCATTGTATACATTTAATTTAAGTGGCAATGCTGTTTGTAAATATTTGAAGACGAGTCCTGCATATGTCCAATATTTTTGAAAGTATATTCCTATCAATTTACATTAGTTTTGAAAATAATAATGAACAAAACACGTATTGGCCTTCTAACGGACAGTGACGTGCAGTGGGTCAAATTTAGGATAGGGTCTAGGGAGTTACTGCTGTTGCCTACCGACCTGCTGGTGGTGGTGCTTAGCTGCAAGCAGACTGCTTTAGAATAGAACCATTTCCGATACATTGCAAAATCTTAATCGCATTTCGTATGGATTGGAAGGAGCATGCGATCAACAGAAAGAAATTTAGATAAACAGGACCGCTTGTCGACTACGTATGTCCTGCTAAAGAATACAAATGAGAAGAAGTAAAAATTAGTGTGTAAATTGACGAACCTTCACAGCAATCGATTCACACTCAGAAAAAGGCTTCGGTCCGCGGTAAAATATATTACCAGGGTCTTCAGATGAACCTTCCTCGCCCTTCTCTCCCCAGCCAAAACTGAAAGGATAAAACAGCTTTTCAATGTGGCCCCAGATTTCTCGGTTAAATTTTGCAACTGTTGTTTCGACGCAGTTGAAGCTGTTGCTATGACCGAAAGGATCAGATCATCATCATCATCATCGTCATCATCAGCAATACTACAGGTGCAGCAATCACTAACCTGAAGTTCCTGTTGAGGTCCACTCCAACACATTCGCCATAATGCGCTCTGTTCTTACGCCACATGCGGTCGCATGTGTGCGTGAACTCATATCCGTCAGGATTCATAACTGGAAGAATGTACCTGAAAATAAATGGCCACTAATTAAAAAACAGAAACAATTAACCTCCCCTTTGGTTGGGAAGCGTCCGTGTCCTGGCATTCCGTGGAGTGGCACCCGATAGATTGTCAAAAAGCGTGGAGTGATAATCGCGATGTCAATCGCGAGAATTCGCACAAAATAGACGCCATTTGCATGTTTTTTAAAGATGATGGATGCCAATCAAAATGCTAACGTCTTTAACCTTTTTTCAGAATACCTTTTATTTATATTTACACGACTTTTAATTCTATTTTTATTTATATTTAGACGACGGCGGTACTGACTCACTCCCGCGCGTGTGTAGCGCCGTCTAATCAACAGGGCTACTACGAAATTTGACAATCTCAGTTCGTATCGTACCGTCCCACAGACGCTTATATTATTTAATACGAGAGTGAGAGGGACGATACGATACGAACTTCGATTTTCGAATTTCGTAGTAGCCCTACTGACTCCTTCATTGTTGCAGCAACTATTGGAGTTCTTAGGACTGAGGTCATTTACTGCAATATCTAAAGCGGCGATTACACTGAGTCGTTCACCTGACGCGGTTGCCGAACTTGTTTCAAACTACTTCGGCGAACGACCGTCGCCTTTACATAAGTCTGTCCGTCTACTACGGCGGCCATGTTAAGACAGTGGCAGCTGTCGCTCGCCAAATGCGCCGACTACCGTGTTCTTTACACTTTTGCGGTCACCGCATGCAGCATGCGGCGAACGACTTAGTGTAATGCCGTGTTCACTAGTTACTTTCACTGGCGCATGCAGCAATGAATTGTCCAAGTTGTGCCATTGCCGCGTTCAACTCACATTTCAGTCCTTACTAGTGACGCTTTTGCGGGCGCAATTGAAGTTGCGCACTAGTTGGTCCGCAATATAAGTGACGACGGCAGCGCTGATCCACTCCCGCGCATGAATGGCACCGTCCAACCACACGCCTTCGTTGTTGCAGCTGCCATTGGAGATCTTGAGGAGCTGGAAATTGATTTATTGTCAAATTTAATTCCGTTGGCTTAAGTGTGTTCGTGAATTTCTTGCGGCGTATTATTTTTGGCCGTGGTAGTAAGTCCCGAATATACAGAGGCGGCACATTTAGATTAGTCAGTATTCTATGGTCAACTCTGAAACTTTAAGACATCCAAAATTTCTTGTTAGGAACCATGCCATCGATTTTAGTGACAGTAAATACTGCATACATAGATTTAAAAAAAAACTTGCACTCAGTTCGGGAATCGAAACCGTTCGTGTTGAAAAATAAAATTTAGATTGATTCGACTAGAAACCTAATACTTGAAATTATGCAGACAACTTATTCCTTGATGATGATTAAAAGGTGCACTGAGAAGGGATTTGGGTGAAGACCAATGTGCACACCGTTAAAGCTGCGTTAGCAGGTAGTTATAATTTCCATTAACTTTTTCTTTGAACGGTTATGCAACTTTTGGTTTTCAACCATTTTCCAAAATTCTCACGAGATAAGAAACTAGCTTTTTTTTGTTCTCACACGGTAACAAAGCTGCGGGTTTATAATAGTTTCCTTATAAAATGTGATATTAAAAAAAATATATACGAATTGAGAACCTCTTCCGTTTTTTTTCCTCGGTTAAAATGAGCAAATCATCTAAAATTAAAACGTTCAGTACCTATTAAAAAAGCAAGTCAACTTCTACACAACAAAAGTTAAGGTAATTAACTAAATGAGTTATCATAACTTAATGTCAACTTTTTTAAATTAGGTAAGTTTATATTCATATTTTTATGTAGGTATATTGCCATCTATTAAAGCAGTCATTCGTAGTATCAATCCAAAATTAAAATGATATAAAAACATTTTAAAAATTACTTGACACAACCTTTCCATGATAAATAACTAAAAATCCATGAATCCGAAACTTTTAAGACGACTAAACAACCATAGTTATGCTACTAAACTAAAGAGTAACGTCGATAATGCCAAGCTTGATAGTCAACTGCAAAAATTGCATTTGGCGGGCTAACCCGACGCCATAATTGTTGTTGTCTGTTGTGCGTTCAAGTCGGTTCCTTTCGTAAATAGAAATTGAAAACTTGAAACTAAACTACAGCGTTATAGTAATTATATATATAGTTGATTTGGATTTGGTACAGTGGTTAATATAAACGGTTCAGCACCTTTTACTGTGTCAAATTTTGGTAGCTGAAGTATGTTTACTTTTAGTTAAGTACCTACCTATACCGTTTTATTATATAGTGATTCCTCAAAAAACATTGCCAACGTACTTCATAAATTTATTGATATGAAACTACACAAGACGAGTTAGATTTCTAAGATTAAATATTTAGTTTACCTTCAAATCTCGTCCCTCGTAAGACCTCCCGATGCAGCAAACGGTGCACAGATAAGGATATTCACAAGCAAGCCTGTCTAGGAACGCGTATATAGTGTCCAAACGGTGATAGTTCTTCCAATCCATGGGGCAGCCTGCAACCTCCGTATAATTGATCAACTGACCAAGGGAACCTCACAGCACAATAAGAACTGCTTTAATGATACCTCAATTACCTGGATAGTGGACTTTAATTTGACACAAGTGATTTGTAATTGAGGAATCGCTTGTAGGTGTTTGATGATTATTTAATAACGTTTATCAAATGGTTGTGTTGTGGAATTGAAATTGATATCAATTTTTTTGATACTAATTAATTATTTTAAAAATTAATAACTAGCTATCATTTCGTAATTGATAATTTCTAAATTACTTTCTGTAGTGCTTGTGAGAATTGGTTTATTAATTAAACCTAAGGTAAATTAAAATTTTGATTGGAACCTTCCATTCATGTGCATTCAGGTATATACCTAAACATATATAAACACTAATAGCAAGGTAGCAAGGTATGAACATTATAAATACGTATATCTATTCAGTTTATTATTTGTCATTATATTTAAAATAATTGCAATTCATTATAAATGAAATTAATTTATGACTTTTACCCAATAATTGCATAGCGGTTCTTAGATGTGTCATCGTACGCGTGTGAAGTGACGTTTGACTGTTCAAGAGATACCTAGTGGTTCCACTCACTGATTGAATCAATGATATTTTAATAAGTAGATTGCGTTGAATGTCAATGTTGGAGGGCCTTGCGTGACCTTTTATAACCAGAATGAAATGACCGTAAAGACAAAGTACATTTAAAATTTTGCGGTGTCTGGCGGGACGGACGGACGGACAACAAAATGATCCTATAAGTGTTCCGTTTTTTCTTTCGAGGTACGGAACCCTAAAAACTGCGTCGAAATCGGTCCATCCCTTCAAGAGCCACAGACAGACAAAAGCGTTAAACTTATAACACTCCTCTTTCTAGCATCAAGGGTGATTTGGAAACAGAAATACTTATTCCAGCAGAAGGAGGCAAGACAAAGTACATACGAGCGTTGCAAGTTAAAGAAAGAAAACACAATCATTTAAGTTGAACAATCGTGCAAAGTGTCGCGTCTGTGCCGTAAACTTTTGAGGAGTTCCAACAGAGACGATCCTGGCTGGACCACCAGATTGTCACTACCAGACAACCTGATGGTCCCTGGTGGATGTTCAAATTGTGATCAAATTTGGCTCAGTTAGTAAATTTGGATTCAATAAGTTATTTCAAATTTGGCTTCCAAGATTTGACTCATACTAACACACTAAAGGTCTCTACCCACTACTCCGTATCATACCTTGACCGTAATGTCATGCGCATACATGACACGCGATAGCGACGGTTGATTAGGAAACGTGCTAGTGGCATAGTCTCATACTTTTCGATACAAAGAATAGGTATATTTTTGCCTGATACGTTTCTATACGTCATGGTATGATGCGGCGTAATGTGTACATACCTCAACCTTAGCTTGTAAAATAAAGCCTTCTTACGAGATCTGCAGCTTGGTCTCTGCAAGCCCGCGCTGTGGCAGCACGGCCCACTGCTGGACGCCTTGCGGATATGACATCGTTCCCGCTCCTTCATAGCGTCTACGTCCGAAATGGCCACGCAGTAGGGTATGCATCTCTCGCGCAGCATGCATGATACCTGCTTCACCCGTGGTCCCTCGACCAGGATGTCCATGCCACACGGCTCCTCTTTCCATATATCAATCGCTAGAACATGAGGAAGAGTTAAAGTACCCCGACTATCATCGTGGCATAAGCTTGCAGCGGCAAAAATTCTGGATGTAATGATATACTTTGGGGAGCACTCTTCGAAATTTGAAGTTCCATACCTTACCCTTCCCTCTTATTCTCCTGTTAACTACTATTTATTAGCATGAGCAAGATGGCATGATGTAATTGTTTTAGTTTATTAATTGCCGGCGTAAAAGAGCTCAGTTTTTTGAACACCATTCATCACCAGAATCCGAATAAATAAAAGTTTAAAAGGTTCTGATACTTCCACCTCTGTATTTTACTTTTTCATATATTAAACGTCTGTCGAGGTTAACAGAAAAAAAGACAGCTTAGATTATTATTACTGAGTTCTTGATAATTAGTAGCAAGTAAAGCGAACAATACAATGGCTAATTTATTTGTAGGTATTGAATGGTCTAATAATAACAAAAGCCTCAGCGTTTCAGTCTCAAGGGCATTTAATAATGGATTAGTCTTAATCCATTAAAGCTAATTCTAGATCACGGCTCCGAATTTTTAATTTCTTATTAATTGCTTTAAGAAGCTTAACGTAATTGTTATTAAAATGATTTGGATTAAAAGAAAAAAAGCGACTATAGTTTTCCAAAAATGTGGTGTAAATTATAATACAGTCCACCTAAACATGAAGTACGTCTTGTCCCAGAATCAATATCTTAAGATTTTGGTAATCTACGTGATACTATAATTTTCTTCTCGTTTCACCAGACTTATTTGATTAAATTTGGTAAAGGAGACAGACAGTCACAATCCAATCGGAATTGACGGGTTAGCAAACAAGTCATCTTACCTATGCACTGTTGTGTAAATAGAAAGCAAAAGAGCCGGTGAAGATGCCGAGAGATTAATGCATTTTAACTCAGATCTCTCGGCTTGCATTTGCGGTCGTCATAATGTCGTCACTTGGGCGATGGAGATCACTTACCAACAAGTGACGCACTTGCTTTTCCCTGCCCTCTTTCCCTGCCCATAAATGATGTGCTTATGTTCACATTGTTTAGTCATTTGGAAAGCATTTGCGTTGTCTTAAGAACAAGTGTTTGCACTAGCGTTCTCTTTGAACTCTTGCGCCTAAAACCTGTGTCCATACCTCCGATCGTAGCCAGATTTTTAACGAAACATCTTTGTCCTTCACTGGTGAACTTTAATTCCCATACTTGAGTAGCACAACACTTCTTTGGGGTGCCACTTTGAAGGATTGACAACAACGAGAAAAGAAAGACTTGACCGAAGACTTGCTGGAATTTGGTGTAATTTTTTTCATTTATACTTGCAATTTTGTGTTTTTTTGCCCGGAAATCATTGTGTTTGGTATTGACAGGCAAATTTTCCTTATAGTCGTTGACATGTTATGATTGTCAAATTAATTTATTCGAAACGTTTGTCAATAAGTAAGTTGTTTTGAAAATAGTTTTTAATTGTGACTTTTAAGGGACTTTACACATGGTGACTGCTGCTCCTAAATGTTCAGTTTTTTGATTAAAATTTAGACATGACACACAGGGCATTCCTAGTTCGGGCACCAGTCTCCCCCAAGTCTCCCCCATCTAAGACTGTCAATTACACCTAAATTGTATCTAAGTTTTTTTCATTGTACTTGGTGGTGGAGAAATCAAATAAACTTCTTATTCTTATTCTTATATTTATAACGCCTTGAGTTGCCTAGCAAAATTTTATCGCTAATCTTATTTAGGAATCCGTAGCCAAAACAGCTAAAGTGGAACCCTTATAGTTCTGTCACGGCCGTCCATCCATCCTTATAAATGACACAGGCATTTTACTAAGAAACTATAAAATGTATATTGTTGGAATTTGGAGTAGGTACAGGTATCTTTAGACTGTCGTTCTGTATCAAATTTAGCCAATTATTTACTTAATCGCTATTTTTTGCCGCGATAAAAATATTTTTTCAGACACGTTACGGCTAGGTTCGCGCAGGCAGACCAACATTGTTCGCCTGAGGAGTCTACCTCATGTCAAACTAGGATTGGACTTCGTTGCCAGTGACTTCTTAGTATACTTGTAAGTCGACAGAGTTTGGTAGTTAAATAACTATAATAATTATTATCTTTATCTTCTATATTTATCAATATATAAAAATGAATCCCTATTTTCCTTGGTCACGGCATCACGCGTGAACGGCTGGACTGATTTCGCTAATTCTTTTTTGTTGTGTTTGCTATTGTCAGGAAAAGGTTCTTATAAAAGAAGATTTAGAAAATTAAAAAAACAAAAACTACACCGGGGGCGAAGCCGCGGGCACCAGCTAATAATTAATAAATGTAGAAGAAAAGGTAGAAAAAGATTTTTTTTTGGCAATAATTAACAGAATCAAGTCCTACATATAGAGTAGGTACCTAAGTCCAGATGTCTTAGAAACTTCGGGTACTGCCTTTTCGGAACGTAACATTTGGCAACCTGTCTTATTTCGCACTATAATATTTATAGTTTCCCGTTAACCCGAAATATTTATAGTTTCAGAAAAATTAAACAGTTGGGAAATGAAAAGTAACGAAATGTAACAGGTTGCCAAACGTTATTCGCAAACATTAGTTAACCGTAACCTGTGCCGTAACCAATCTAAAATGACCTCATACTGTACTTACGAGTAGGAGCAAGGTTCTGCTAACACTAAATATTCATTAAAAAAGAGGTCAAGGTCAAAGATATATTAACACTTTACTACCTTGTCGCCGGCAGACAGATAGCTATTGGGGCCGAAAAATTGTCGTATGGAGACCGCGGATCTGAAAGTGGCCAAGGACGTCCACTAACGAGATATACCGATGACCCGGTTAAACCCGCGGGTCTACGTTGCATGCACGCCACTTTTAACCGAAACAACTAGGCTATGTCCAACCGTGGACGTCCTATGGCTGATAAATACTATGGTGATGAGGTTGATAATGACCTTGTCGTTGTCATTTCGTGTTTATGAAATTGTCAGAAGGCATACAGTGACAAGATAGTAAAGAGTTAAGATATCTTTGACTTCATCAGTACCTTGATGAGGAGACTCTACGCGCACTCTCTTTGCTGCTCTTTGTGATTGGGATCGTATCGACGAACTCCATCAACGCCATCACGCCTTTTAAGATCTCATTGCCCGTCTCTTCTATTTCTTCTTGAGGGACTTTGAACCTGTGTTTCTTACTTCTTAGTTCCAGGAGGTAACAGAAAGGTATTTTTGCTGCGCCGTAACTCCAGTCGTTGCTTGTCCCAGAAGCGCCGTACATCACGTCTCGAGAAATACCGACTTTGTATGTGTTGCCACTGGTCTCGTATATTGCCTGGCGAAGAGTATATTTTAGACTAGCTGTTGCTTGTGACGTTGTCTGCGTCCTGTTGGAACCTTAGACGTCTCAAGGAGAAATCATGGCCTATGTTACTTACTCATAAGTATTATCATTTACCTGCACACTGTACCGTTGACAATGTAATTTCATGTAATAATTCAAAAACTAAAGTACAATTCAATAGAATCTGACAATTTTCTACATATTTAAGACACCCTATCGTGGGCACATTTGATTATATATGTCCCTGTTGTTGCACTTATCATCTAAAAGGAATCAAAAAAGAATAATAGTCACATCACAAAGCCTTAGGCAGCCCGGTGTTTATATTAGTAGGCTGGAAGTGTCTACAGGATTGTCAGATTCTAATGAATTGGAGCTTACATAATATGTGCTCAATCGTATTCTTATCTCGATTTGATTATATCTACTAGCATTATTGCAATTTGACTTCTAATTGCTGCTGATTGCCTACATTTTCCATTACAATCGGTAAAACTGCACCCAAACTGAACGCTAGTTGCTATTGAAATTCATAGTTGGTCAAAAGATGTGGTTTTATTGTAGACGGAATGCAGTCCGTTTATCCGTACCTTGGACATAATAGTGGCTCCTTCCAATAGATTAACGTAATCGGGAGCAAGCTCTTCCCGAAATGCGTAAGGGAATAATATCACTTGCCCATAACTGTGTAAAGTGATGTACACTTTGAATTCAATACCGGAATCACCCAAAATATCCTGAAAAAACAAAACACTTGATATAATTCGACCGTCTATCTCGTAGCCTCCAAACCGTGTTAGCCTAGTGGTTTAACTTAAAACTTTTCAAGTAGGTATGGTCACAGAATAAGTAGTTCGAACCCGGGCTCATGGCCTTGAGTTTTGAAAAGCTTTTTTTAACTTGCCCCGTTATTTGTTTGTTTGGGTCAAATCTTGGAAGCTAAATTTGACGACTTCCGACTTGAAATTTGGCATGTAAATTTGGTGACTATACAATAAGCTGGCAGTGAAATCCTGGTAGACCAGCCAGGATCGTCTCCGCAGAACGGAATTCCTCAACGGTTAATGGCATCGACTTGAAATTTGGTACAAAAAGGTAACTTGGATGACAATGCAAGTAGGTACAGTCAACAAAAAGGGCAGTCAGCAAAAAAGCTTGTATTAAAAATGTTATTTTCAACTAAAACTTATTCGATGTGCGAACGGACGGACAACCGGATAGCCCAGTGGTTAGAGAACCATGTGACCTTCGAAAATGTAAGAGTAAAATTTGTAGGCCCAGGTCCTGACGTGTGATTTGAACTGCTTCTTAAGTGTGGGCAAGTTTCTATTCATTTTGCTTACAAGTTATGTTATAAAATTAATGATGAATGAATAGGTTAACAAAATATAATTCCTTTTAAAAGCTGAAAACAGAAATCCTATTCATATGGCAATGTTGGAATCGTTCGGAAACTATAGATACCTCTATATTGTTGGTAATATAATTGAAATATTGTAGCGGTAGAAACAATAATGCTGGAATGCAAATACGTCATCAGATTGAACATTTAATTATTTAATGCAGCTGATATAAAACCGGTGCAGCGGAATTGATTTACGATTAAATCCTGTTTGCCATATAATCTCCTGGCTCGATGGCGGCGACACGATTCCTGTATCATTGCTGAATTATGCCATTGTACATTATATTCCGTTGTATCTTTAACACAATTAACTTAGCATTAGACACATAAGAGAATATCATTTATTAATATCACTTTTTCTCTACCTAGAGCTCAACGTTAATATAGAATAGAATAAAGCGTTTATTTCCAAGAATACTAAGAACCACTTCATACGATTTTGTTGAACAATTTCATGTAAATGCCTTGGTATTTTCCGTCTGTCTTATTTCTGACTTTAATACTAGTTAAATTTGATAGCCATTTGATGTAAATTCTAACTAAATTTAGTCTTGCTTTTGTGCTGTTTTACTACAGATTTTTAGCAACAATAGGTAGGTTTAAGTTAGTTAGGTAGCGACAAATGTGTTGAACACGCTCAACGTTAAATTCTAGTAAGATATTTTAATGTGTTTAAAGGTCGCTGTACCTACTCTTGACACAGTGGTCGTTGTTCATGTTCATTGGCAGCAAACCTTCGTGACGACACGTTTACATGTTGGAATATTATTTTGTAGGTAAGTATATTTACTTATGAAGTCAATGGTGTGCTTGCGAGGGTTGCGTAGTCAAACCCGATAAGACAAAATAAATGACTGTTGAATAAAGGATTCTATGTAAAAGTTTTTAATTTTTTATGAATTATTAGATCGAGTTATTAGGTTTAACCACAAAACCCTCACGCTATTAAGTAGAGTTTACGTACCCTGACTGCGCTTGATTCTGGCTCAGAGAAAGGCTCAGGACCCCGGTAGAAAGCATTCGATGGCTCATCTGATGATCCTTTCAAACCCCAACCGTAACTGAGAAGAAATATGGTTCACTAATGTTTCGCAACTAACGTTTGGCAACCTGATTCATTTCGCAACTGCTTAATATTTCTGAAACTGTAAATATTTCAAAATTTTTCTAAAACTAACCTAACCTAACCTAAAGGGTTCTACACTATGGCCCCGAAATAAATCCTGAAATATTTACAGTTTTAGAGTTTGCGAAATGAAATGTTTTGGGGTGATTTTTGGAGTTCACAGTTCTGAATGTTAAATCAAAATAAGAACATCCCCAAAACCGCACCTCCGGTTTATTTCATTTATTAAATAAATAATAAATAAATAAATTTGACTTAGGTGCCGACCCCATTAATTTCGGATATCTGGTACAGTCGCGGAATGAAAAGGTTGACCACCTTAAGGTCTGTTTTTGCTTGCTCAGTATAACTGCTTTATCGACCGAGTATGACACATTCCGTGATCTCATTCAAAAAGGTAGCATGTGCTTGCAACGTGTAAACGAATTTATTTGAAAACGGGTCAACCTTTTCATTCCGCCACTGTACTTACCTACAACGGAAAAATATATTTCCCAATAAACCTACATTGTTTTCTGCAATTAGTACTTTTTGTTTGTTTATGTGTTATACATATCTTATCTTCCCGGTATTTATTATATGGTATATAAGCAATGCAGGTTCTAAATTTAGGCACTTCTAAAAAATGCATACCTAAAATTCCTATTAAGGTCTACGCCGATGCACTTGCCGCCATGCCAAGCCCTATTTTTTCGCCACATGCGGTTGTCGGTGTGGGAGAATTCGTAGCCGTCCGGGTTCATCACGGGAAGGAAATACCTGAAGTCAAACTTAAAACATAAAGGTATAGACTAGACAACCTAAGCAGGTGGTAAGTAACGCCTTCTTCTCATGTTGTCACCAATAAATAATGTTTTCTTTCTTTCTTTCCTTCTGTTAGGTCCGATTAGATTAGATATTTTGAATTGGTACCTTTAAGACGCAGTGCTTGAGTAGCTATTTTTAAGTTAGCTGGTTTAGCTAATGGTAGGTATGTTGGCTGGGCTAGCAACGCATCGAGTTGTGTTGGCTATGTCGTCAGGTCAGGTGAGGTGGTCACAAAAATCTAAATAAATGGCTTATACTCGTATTTATATGAAATTTGGTATGACTGTTTTTAACCTCGTGCGGCCCAATGCGTAATAGAATGTAGTAGGTACACAATAAGTTCAGGGGAATTACGTATCTATGACTATGTAGCAAAGTAAAAATATTTTGTTTTCTTTGTTTCACTCCACGGCAGTTTGACTTTATTCTCGAAACAATTTGTTATTGGTGGGTTTGGTGGGCTTCAGGAGGTTGCAATGTCAATGAAAACCATGATGCAATTTTCGGAAATTTTTGTTTGTTACTTCTTCACGCTACACCTACGCCATTCGGCTGGACGGATTTCGATGAATTGTGGAATAAGTAATCCGAATAATACACATACTACTTTTCTCATGGGAATTTTGTAAAATCCCGAAATTTCAAGCAAACTGCTGTATTTAATGTTTTACGCGTGCAAAGCCGCGGGTAAACATTAGTAGCACATAAAATAACAGGAAGTTAACAGAAAGTGGTTAAGCATTATAAATAAATGATCATAATAATTCTTAGTTGGTTATTATCTTAGAAGCCGTGGGGCCTAGTGGTTTGACCTATCGCCTCTCAAGCAGAGGTTCATGATGGCCATGATGGGTTCAAATCAAACCCCAGCTCGCACCTCGTGAGTTTTTCGAAATTCATGTGCGAAATTGAATTTGAAATTTACCACGAGCTTTACAGTGAAGGTAAACATCGTGAGGAAACCTGCACGCGCCTGTGAAGTAATTCACTAGTATGTGTGAAGTTCCCAATCCGCACTGGGCCCGCATGGGAACTACGGCCCAAGCCCTCTCATTCTGAGAGGAGGCCTGTGCCCAGCAGTGGGACGTAAATAGGCAGGGATGGATGGATGGGTTATTATCTCAAAGGTATTATTAATTAATAAAATACCCAACTAAGAAGCGTTGAGTAACCCCCGACATTGATCTTTCAAAGTTCAAAAATGGCTCAAAAGATTTTCATGATACATAGCTAAGAACCACTGCAAGAAAACTCGCTTTAATGAAAAAAACCCGCATCAAAATCGGTCCATCCATTTCAGAGCTACAATGCCACAGACAGACAGATAGACATTAGCGTCACTCTTATAAAAAGACTATGAAAGCAATGTAAAACATTGTTGTACTTGCCAATCCTTGTTGGTGATACTGGTGGGCAAGTCCTTGAAGTTCCTAGCGAAGTGGTTCGCGATGTAGGTGGCCACTGCAGGGGCGATCCACTCCCGCGCATGGATGCCGGCGTCCATCCAAACGCTGGCGTTGCTAGCAGCACTGTTGGATATCTTTAACACCTGAACCAACGGTTAGAAGATTGTGAAGTAGATGGCGTAGTTAAGCGATGCCACTCATTATATTCTCTTTTTTTTTGTAATGATTTTTAACGTTTTTAAAATAATATGCCATTTTAAACAATAAAATAATACGTTTCTGTACCACCCTTAATTTTAGCTGTCTATCTATTACAGTCTATGTAACGGACAGACAGACGGACAGCGATCCGACTTTAATAGGGCTCCGTTTGTCACCTTTCAAATATGGAACCCTAAAAAGCGACCGTTGTTCGTTCATGTTTATTTAGTAAAAATATTGCATGAGACGAACGTAACCTGTTATTTCACAGTTCAATATCTCGAAACGGCTGAACTTATTTGCTATCAAAGATAGCTAAGAACTGCCGCTAGGAAACTCGCTTTCACTTAAAAGACCGTCTCGAAATCGGTCCATTCATTTTGAGAGCTGCGATGCAACAGACAGAAAGGCATAGGTGTTAAACTTATAACACCCCCTCTTTTTGTGGGGGTTAAAAAGTACCTTCAGATCACGGCCTTCAAGAGAACTGCCAATGACTCCGGCCGTGCAGAGAGAAGGGTAGTCTGCCTCTAGGCCGTCTAGAAAGTTATGTATGACATCAAGGCGGTGGTACGCCTTCCAATCCATTTCTTTAACTCCATACTTTTTTTCTGTAATAACAATTATCATAATGACAAGATAACGTACGAGTATTAGAACTAAAAGAAAATTTGCTGGACAGAACGGAAAACCAACGAAGAAGTTCTTACCATGGGCAAACAAAAAAAAAGTTACTGGAGTGGAGACCATAAATTGCCGAAGAGGAAATATGATAGGACACTTGATGCGAAACGACATTTTTTTTCTTGACCTGCCTGCAGGTAGAGTAAGACCAAGATTGACCTATTTTAACCAGGTGAAGGAAAGGGTGGGTGTCGTGTCGTATGAGGAAGTCAAACAGCTGGCCAACGACCGTTTGGAGTGGCGATTACTCCACCGACAAGAGCGTAGCTATTAAAATTAGGAAGAGAAGAAGAACGAGGGTCACCGACATAGCCAAGCGAATCAGCTCGTTGAAGTTGCAATGGGCAGGCTATATACCTAGTATGGAGAACAGATGGTATTTGTGGCCGAAAGTCCTCGAAAGCAGACCGCGGATCGGTAAGTACCGCAAAAGATGTCCACCAAATTCGGTCGATCTATCGATTTCGATCGCATCGCGTCGCAGTTTTGTAGCACTTAAATAAATCTTTCGTAAAACTATTATTTTCTTACCTTTCAGGTCGTAAATTTTCTTAAAATGATCCATGTAGCGGGATTTAACCCCGCTGTATCGTCCACAGCTACCCAATTTACTGACGCGAGATAGATTATCATCCATAACATGGGCAACGGATTTTTGTGACTCCTCAATGTGATCATGATGATGTTCATGATTATGATTATGATTATGACCATGATCAACCAAGTAATGGCAAGTGTGTGGGTTGTGCGTGTATTTTTCGTAACCTGGTTCTGGATTTTGGTCTGTAAATACATAAAATGCTTTGGAAAGGCTCGGTAAAGGCTGATGCACATTTTCTTCCGCTTCATGGTGGCAGAAATAGTCTTCCTGCATATTATTTATTTTATATAAATTATTATGTAAACAAATCACTTTTTTGTCTTGTTAAAAAGTTTTTTCATTTTTTTTTATTTCACCAGTATTTTAGCAATTGCGTTGCAGTAATGCCTAAATTGTCATATTGTTTATTTTATATTTACACTTTATAATTTTGCTACTGTTCATTGCAAGTTACTGATTTTATATTATTTATTCTTGCATGTTCATGCTATGACGTAAAGCAGGTTGAAATTTGAATGACTGACGGATTTTGACACAGTAATGTTACAGAGCTATTATATTACACCACATTTACACAGAGTATTTATTGTTTGACCTAAATATAGTATAGCCACTTAAATTGAACGCATACATTGTCGAAACCAAAAAGCGTAGCCAAAGCGTAAGGTAAAAATAACAGATTTGTGCACACAAACAAAGAGCATATAACCACTACAAACTGTAATGGACAAAATGGATAAACTCAAAACTTCTGAATCGATGTTAAAAATTCTTTCAAAATTGAGTAGGTAATATAGGCTACATTTTATTCCGGAAACATATCAAGGTTCCATGAGACGCAGATGAAACTGCGAGCAACATCTAGTACAGTCACCTGCATCTACAGCGTACAAAAATATCTCACACGTCCTACTGGCTCTAAAATAAGTATCTGATATTGATATTTATGCAGCGTTTGTTGCGTCAGATATTGGTGCTGGTGACTGTATCTACTTTTTTTAAGCTGCGGCATTTGACTATTCTTTGAAAAAAATATAGGTAAGGGTTTTGGAATGCAGAAACCCAGGGTCCGATGAAGCTAAAACCAAATTAAAAACCGCTTATTGCTTTTAAAAACGTATATTTTCGCATAAATCCAGCTCAGAAAGTATTTCTTTTTAAACGACGGTTTGTGTTTATCGCCAAGAATGCCATTAAGTTGGCAGTTAGGCTCTCGACTATGCGACGCGACAAGCCATAAGCGTCTAATGAAAAACAAAGCAGGGGTTTGCCACCCTGACCCTTGCCCAACCTTCGGAGCTACATCAAATTATTATGCACCGTATCACAAACTAATAAGAGCGACGAAAACTGCATATTTACATTGGTAAATTAAACCTAGTGCATTTTGCGATACAATCTTAATATAATCTTTCATTTATTTTTTTGCAAGTTTATTTTGACATGATAGTTCCAGATTCCAGGCGTTGTCAATAAGAGGCGGTGTTATATTTTTTCGCACATTTTTACCTGAGTAAGTTGTCCCGTTTTCCTACACGTCTAAAGACTAGGTAAGTACTAGAAGTGACTCTCCAACGATTGTAAGGCATTTGGGCCTAAAAGTTTTAAAACAATGTTGCATTGAGTTATAACTCGTACTATGAATACGGAGAACGGGCGTCCAAAACCCATTTCTGTAACGTGCGGCTCAGAATCGAATTGTCTATAAGTTTAACAAAAAAGTTTAAAAATTTCAAGTTTAATACAAGCTTTTTGCTAGCTCTACTTTTTGACAACTTTACCTACTCTACTTTTGTGTTGAAATTACATTTTGAATTGTCATCCAATTACATTTCCGTACCAAATTCCAGTCGCTGCCATTAACTGTTGAGGAGTTCCAACCTGCAGAGACGATCCTGGCCGGACTATCAGGATGTCACTGTCAGATTTATATATGCTGAATTTCAAATCAATCGATGGAGGAAGTAGGTCAAATTTAGCTTCCAAGATTTGCCCAAACAAACCAAATAAACAACAGGGCAATCTAAAGAAAAGTTTGCAAAAATCAAAATGATAATGATTTTCAGGATGTTTTAAAAAAGCACAATATGTCCAATTATGTAAAAAAAATTGTCCCATTGTGTGATGTTAGTGTCAAAAAATCAAACAATCCAATGGTATGTAAATTGCGTCCTATGTAAAGATGTCAAGTCAAACATCCAATTCGTATAACGTCTATAAAAGGCATGGCCGATAGCAACTAGTCTAAACATGTAAATGTCCAATGTTAAAATCGTCCAAATCGTAAATTATAGCCGCTCATACATATGTAATTTTGCGTCGCTGGACATTTTGCTACATAGACGATCCAGCTATTTACTTCAGTACAAAAGTTCACCAAATTCCGTCTAGCCTTTTTTGCGTCAAAGAGTCTCAAACACATGCACACTAGCAAACATTCGCAATTATAATAATAGGTTTCATTTTGGATCTTTCAACGCTTGGTTAACCAGGGGACTATCCTGAAATAAAATCGATTTGCCAATTTCCTAATGCCCAAGTTATGGGACTTTGTACTATAAATCGTACAAGCAACTAACAAGGGTGGCCTCAATTAAAAAGATAAACGCGTGTAAGACGGCGACACAGGGAGGGGCCGTTTGGGGCCCGCGATGGTTAGCGGGTTACCGGAGTCCGGGTACCAATGTTACTCGACATAAACTCGACTTATACGTTGAAGCGAGTTGGACGTGAATACCCTGCAAGTACTAGTGACGTCAGTTCGCCGTATTTTAACAGTTACCTACGGCTACGGTAGGAACTGTTACTCCGTGGAGATTTTTATTTGTGGTTAAAGTCTGCTTCCTG
>NC_133494.1:12101634-12117424 GCF_025370935.1 Choristoneura fumiferana
GAAGATGGACAGATAATCTGGCTAAAGCACCGGGTTCGCAGGCTGATTCCAACCTTAGAAGTCTAAGGGGTGGCATATGGTATATGATGATGATGGTGAACAATAATAACAACTGGATGAAAAGCAAGATAGAAGATTCTATTGCAACCATAGATACAATAGTTTTAAGTGAAGCTAATACAGGGTGGAAAGTTGAGAAGGAGCAGCAATACTGGGTTAAGACACTAACTTTAGTTAAAATGTTCAGTTTTTAAATTAGTACCCTACGAACGGTATGGAAAAAGTTTTCTTTGATTTGTGGGTGTTCTAGTGCTCTAACCTTAGTTGGTCTCAAAGAGTGTTTTAATACTTGATAGAAATGGGACCAATTGGCATTAAAAAAAAATCAAATCTGTCTATTTTCTCGCTGACTACATTTTATCAGAAAACTGTGAATGTCGATTGTCATCACTCAAAAAGTTAGTAAAGGTCTCCTCAGAGCATTTTCGCGTAGCAGCAAGGGATCTAGTAGCTGCCATTGCTGCCCCATCTCAACTTTCCACCCTGTATAAGCTTGTTAAAAAGGAGAGGTCTTTGCCAATCAGTACCACATTATCATCATCATCTTCATCGTCATACTTAAGATGTCCATTGTTGGATACAGACCTCCCCTCCACTAAGTACTCCTACCCATCTTCTGGTACAAGAGTAGAGGGGGACAACATTCGCCTCAGTTATATACCAATATAGTTCAATATAGTTCAATGATATGGACCTCCGCAAAGAAACGCCTGATTCAATAAATCAGTTATATACACCACATTACAAATTTTACGCTCTCCCTTGCACTGAAGCCACATCTCTGGATGCAAAGGCCTGTCTAATGAACCTGTAAATCAGCATCGCTTCTTCTGAAAGCAGTCTTCTTAGAATTGCATTTACACCTCCATTGAACAAGCCCATACCATCCAAATACCTGTCTCTGATGTCCTTATTCTGATCACATTCCAAAAGAAAATGAATAAGGTCTTCAGTCTTATTACAACCTATACACAAAGGTGATTGTACAAATCTAATCAGTACAGATAATAAAATTGTTACATATTTAGCTGCCGTCATGCATCGGGGTGTCTCCGGAAGGCGTGGTCCGCTACTGGCCGTCCGTGGGGCAGGAGCTGTACGCCGACACGAGCTGCGAGCTGGCCGGCCAGGAGTGTGCCAAGCTGTGCGCGGCCACTGCCGGCCTGCTGCTCGCCACCACGTCTTGTAGCTTACTGATGCTGCATCCCGACCGTGAGTACACGTTAGAGATGTAACGGATGTAACTATACTGGGTAGTACTTAAATATCCCATGATACTAGGTGTTACAAAACCTCATTTTCTATTTTTATACCAATAAGCTGACGGTGCGAAATCGCAGTGAGTGAGTCACGACTTCAATGCATGCTCTCCAAGCAAAGTCGTGACGCTATACCGACGTACTTTGACCAGTGATGTGGTTGCTCCTTTAAACAAACTTGTTGGGTCCCTGGCAGAGCGTCTAATCTTTAAACAAGCAATTTTTCTACATATTTCTGGGATCTCGGAAACACCTCCAACGTATTTGGTACATGGGTGTTTATGGGGATGAAAAATCGATCTAGCTTGGTCTTATCTCTGGGAAAATGCCCGTCTGTCCCACTAGTCCCATTGAGTTGTCCCATCATGAAAAAAAAAAATCAAAAAAAATCAAAATCATTTATTCAGTAAATAGGCCGCAATGGGCACTTTTACACGTCATTTTTTAAAACTACCAGCGCTTTCGGAAAGACCATCATTGCAAGAAGAATGCGCCGCAAGAAAACTTGGCAGAAAGTCATTTTTTCAACATAAAATAATTACAAATAAAATACTTAAAAACTACAGTATACAATGAAATAAAAGAAAATACAAAATAATAATAATAATAATACAGGGATGTATGGGGTCCCTTAGTTACAAAACTAAACTCTAACTATAATCTACGTTCAGTGGAAGTGTAGACTGCTTCCACCGTCATAAATTAAAAAAAAAAAAAAATTATAATAATAATAATTTAATTCTGAAATTTACATTTCAGGTCAAGTAACCATTAAACTTTTGGATTCCGAAGGCAAGCTCACGTCTGCCGCCCCCAAAGTTAGCTCACACGAACTCATGTCATGCTCTGAAAGCAGAGCGGTACCGAGTGCATGGGACAACTGAGACGATTTACTCCCAGTAGTCCCATGGGACAAGTGGCACTAATATTTTTATCATATTGTTGTCCCAAAAGTCCCATCTTGTTATCGAGTTTTAGCCCAGGTAGTAATATTTAATGTAAACTAAGTTTGTTTATGGCAGCATCTCGCGTGGGCGTGACGTGCCAGCCGCTGCGGCCGCCCAGCGGCTGGCTGGGCGGGCTGGGGCGCCGCGTGTCACTCCTGTTCTTTGGCTCCATGCCAGCCAGTTCGGACACGGTGAGTGCGACAATGCCATGAATTACATCAGAGTAAACCTGCTTCATCGACTCAATTTTATATATCTCTTATCATTTTCGCAAGACGGATTTAGTCAATGTTGACGTATTTTCGGTTTATGAAATTTTTGATCTCGGGAGAGAAACAGATAGACCTAAAACAAATAACATATGTTATGACCGGCACATAGAGGACAATGATGTAATGATTTATTTACAACTAGCTTTTACCCGCGGCTTCGCACGCGTAAACTATTCGGTGTGGTAGCTGCAATTGAAATTTTCGGGATTTTACAAAATTCCCCTGGAAATTTCCAATATTTATATCGTGGTCTTCATTGAGGTTGTGTTGTGAATAAATGTACAAAATTCAAGACTCTAAACCCAGTGCTGAAGTTTCAAAATTTTTCCCTATCCAAAATTCAAATTCTGTTGTGTTTCGGCGTGGAGAGTAAGACAGCCGGTGAAATAACTGGCACTTGAGGTATTCCTTCTTTGGCCTCTAGGTTGGCAACGCATCTGCAATACCCAGGTGTTGCAGTTGTCTATGGGTGGTGGTGATCTCTTACCATCAGGAGATCCACTTGCTCGTTTGCCATCCAGTCGAATAAAAAAAAAAAAAAAAAATTCAAATGCAAATTCAAATTCAAATCATTTACTCAGTAAATAGGCCGCAATGGGCACTTTTACATGTCATTTTTTATACTACCAGCGCTTTCGGAAAGACCATCGTTGCCAAGAAGAATGCGCCGCAAGAAACTTGTCAGAAAGTCATTTTTTCAAAATAAAATAGGTATCCCGTGGTAATATCGGGTCAAAAAGTCGTCTTTGTGTTTTTCTAGACATCCAGCTTCCTACATACCAAATTTCATGACTCTAAGCTCAGCGGTTAATATTTCAAGATTTTATCCCTATCCCGTGGGAATATCGGGTAAAAAATAGATTATGTGTTATTCCAGAGGTCCAGCTACCTACATACCAAAATTCATGGCTCTAAACCCAGTGGTTGTTATTTCGAGATTTTATCCCCAGGTATCCCGTGGGAATATCGAGTCAAAAAGTCCCTTACGTGTTATTCCAGACGTCCAGTTACCTACATACTAAATTTCATGACTCTAAGCCCAGCGGTTATTATTTCAAGATTATATCCCTATCCCGGGGAATATCGGGATAAAAAGTAGCCTATGTGTTATTCCAGAGGTCCAGCTACCTACATACTAAATTTTCATGGCTCTAAGCCCTGCGGTTGCTATTTCAAGATTTTATCCCTAGGTATCCCGTGGAATATCGGGTCAAAAGTCACCTATCTGTTATTCAAACGTCCAACTACCTACATACCAAATTTCATGACTCTAAGCCCAGAGGTTGTTATTTCGAGAGTTTATCCCTATCCCGTGGGAATACCGGGATAAAAAGTATCCTATGTTTTAATCCAGGTTATAAACTAACTTTTCGCCAAATTTCATCCAAATCCGTCCAGCCGTTTCAGCGTGAAAAAGTAACAAACATACTCACTCACTCACTCACTCACTCACTCACATACTCACTCACAAACTTTCACATTTATAATATTAGTAGGATTCTTTATTTACTTGGAGGGAAATGGCAGACTTACATATGCTACCATAAAAGGAAGAAGTGAAAAGGAAACACAAAATATAGCAAAAACGTGCTGCAGTATAGTATAAAGCTGTCTCGATTTGTTTTGTCTGAATATTTATCCGTATATGACTTGTAAGTTTTTATTTGTGCAGAAATTAGTGGGCGTGGTGATCCTGGAGGAGGGCGGGGTGGCGGGGGCGGGGGCCGGGCTACGTGGCGCTGGTGGGGGCGGGGGCGGCGCCGTGCTGCAGCTGTGGCGCGGGGGGGGGGACCTGCACGAGCACAACCTGCGCCGCGCGCTCACTGACGCGCACAAGGCACAAGGTATCACGATCTGTCAGCTAACGACTGGAAGCTAACTCTGGGTAACTCACTCTACGAGCGTTTCAACCGCTAACAGTTTCCTGTCGCTCAGGCTGCGTTCCATCAGAGATGCGAGGATGTGCTGCGAGGAATCTGTTTTTAATGAAACAAAGGCTTCTTTTACCCATACTCGCTCAGCACTGCTCTGGTGGAAACGGCTGAGCGGAGCTAGGCCAGGTAAATGAAACGTTTCTATTGGTTCATGAAAAACCCATTCCTTGCTCACATCCTTACACAACCCTGGTTGAAACGCAGCCGTGGTGCGCCTTTAAGACACAATGTACCATTTATATTTTCCTTATAGTACATATATTATACCAGTATGATATCGTTTGTCGCAGGCGACGTGAACAGTCTCCAAGTGGTGTGCGTGGACGTGCGAGCCGGCGCCGGACGCTCGCTGCTGCTGCTGATCGCCGTCGCCAACGTGGCGCGCTCGCCCGAGATGAGATACGCCATCGGTCAGTACCGCCCACTAGCCCACTAGCCGGCGCCGGACGCTCGCTGCTGCTGCTGATCGCCGTCGCCAACGTGGCGCGCTCGCCCGAGATGAGATACGCCATCGGTCAGTACCGCCCACTAGCCCACTAGCCGGCGCCGGACGCTCGCTGCTGCTGCTGATCGCCGTCGCCAAC
The DNA here is from genome assembly GCF_025370935.1 of Choristoneura fumiferana. Classification (NCBI taxonomy): domain Eukaryota; kingdom Metazoa; phylum Arthropoda; class Insecta; order Lepidoptera; family Tortricidae; genus Choristoneura; species Choristoneura fumiferana. Next base: position 12,106,691 of record NC_133494.1, read on the forward strand.
GTGGCGCGCTCGCCCGAGATGAGATACGCCATCGGTCAGTACCGCCCACTAGCCCACTACGCCACTACTCACTACTAACCCACTAGCCTGCTACCCATTAGGCCACTGCACACTAGGCAACAACCCACTAGGCTACTACCCTGTAGCCCGCTACCCATTAGGCCAATACCCACTAGCTCGCTACCCACTAGGCCACTAGCCTACTACCCATTAGGCCACTGCACACTAGGCAACAACCCACTAGGCCACTGACAACTAGGCTACTCTCGCTACCCATTAGGCTAATACACACTAGCTCGCTACCCACTAGGCCACTACCCACTATTCTTTTATTTATTTTATTTTATTTATTTATTTAGACCACTGTTTACCGACCAGCACGCAGTGGAATTACCAGGGAGCGAACTTTTGATGAGTAAGAGAGAGCTATGCTCAGATTTTCTCTAGGGGATCTAATCAGAAAAAAAATTTTTAACAAAAAAGTAAAACCGACTCCAAAAAAATAAAAAAATAACAAAAAATGGAACCGACTACAAAACTCTTGAAAATATTTTTCTAGGTAAGTAGGTACGTTACTAGCTCGAAGTCGGTGCCTCAGCACGAGCCAGCAGGAGTGGGACAATTCACAATAGTCGTCTACCTCACCTACATACTATGGGTTTCAATCCCTCCTGCTGGGTCGTGCTGAGTCACCGACTTCGAGCTAGTACGTACCTACTTACCTAGAAAAATATTTTCAAGAGTTTTGTAGTCGGTTCCATTTTTTGTTATTTTTTTTGGAGTCGGTTTTACTTTTTTGTTAAAATTTTTTTTATTTATCACTTTTTAGTGATTTGTAGCCAAAGAACATCTCACAACGATTCCATTAAGCTCAAACACGACTTAGTTACGTTGTTTTATAACAGAGTTTCGTTGCCTACTATTATGTCCAGATATTAACGAAAACACATGTTTAGAAGTAAATCGTATATTCAGCTTGGTAGCTGTACACCGAAGTGAGAATGCCATCACAATCTACAACTACCTACTTTCGTCTACTTTATTATTTAATAAAGTTGCGAAGTACCCCACCTACATTGACTGTATATGACATATCTCCCCCTTAAGTATGTTATTAAACTAAACAATATTATTTTCTAAATCAACAAAGTTAACTTAAATCCTTAACTCAAATCATTCAACAAACTCTCAATTAGATAACCTAATGCTGTATCATTCTTATATGACTTAAGCAGACAGAACCTTCACTTTAAGTAAAGATTATCACTGGGAGGATGAGGCCTCTGGTATGGCGTTTTGGGATGCCTCAAAAACTTAGTATTTATTATTTTCCCTGTTACGTGACCGGATGTATCAGGTGGCGGTATACCCAGAATCTCTGCCCATTTACTAGCGTCTGGTATTTCAATGATATTGTCCGAGTCTTCATTATTTTCTTGTAAATCCGCATCATCATTTTCAACAATACTTTCAGAGTATTCAGCTTCTTGTGTGGGAACAGCCGTAATCGTCGTCTCTCCTTCCTCTGGCTTGGATATTGCAGGTGAACTTTTTATGAGTTGGTCGATATGTCGGTTAACCACCATACCATTCTCAGTCTCGACCCTGTAACTTGATGGACCGCTCTTATTAATGACACTACCTGGTAACCATCTTGCACCTGCATTACTATAATTTCGGTACATTACCGTCTGACCCACATTAGTTTGCCTCGTATCCTGTTTGCTATTATTTCGTATCTGATTTTCAGTCTTTCTATGTTGCAAGTTTTCTGGATGTATTGTGTCCAATAGTGTACGTAATCGTCTCTTCATCAACAGTTCTGCTGGGGTTTTACCTGTTGTGGTGCAAGGAGTGGCTCGAAGGCCCAGTAGCAGGTTTGGAATTCGCACATCCCACGCTAGATCCTCCAATTTGCGCAGTTTATCCTTAATGGTCTGAACCATCCTTTCAGCTAACCCATTAGTGGCTGGGTGATAAGGGGCTGTAGTCACATGACGAATGTTATTTGCCTTTAAAAAATTGTCCGTTTCATTCGATACAAATGCGGTACCATTATCTGAAACTAATATTTCACACAGTCCATGTGTAGAAAACACTTGTCTCAATAGTTTGATGACTGTGGCCGAATTAGTATTGTTCACCATGAATAGCTCTGGCCAACGCGAGTATGCGTCAACTATTATCAAGAAGTTTCTGCCATGGAATGGCCCTGCAAAATCTATATGGATCCTTGACCAGGGTCTCGTTGGTGTTATCCAGGTATGATTGGTCCTTGGCGGCATGTGGCGGTATTCCAAGCACTTAGAGCAGCTGCTTACCAACACCTCAATATCTTCATTGAGGCGTGGCCACCACACATAGCTCCTAGCCAGCGCCTTTGTTTGTACTATTCCTGAATGGGCTTTGTGTAACATCCTTAGCACCGCTTGGCGCAGCGTCTGTGGCACCACCACGCGACAGCCCAATAATATGCAATCGTCTTGTAGTGATAACTCTAATCGATTCAGCCAAAACGGACGTAAGTCGCCGTCGGTTACTCTAGCGGGCCAACCGCGTTGTATATGATACGTTACTTTAGATAGAGTTTTATCCCGTTTAGTTTCAGTAGCGATATGTTCCACGTCGTACGGGAAATCTTCTGGCTTCTCAGCCATCAGCAAAATTTCGCCCAGATGATCCTCAATCTCTTCCGGGACTGGCTGTGGCCAACGACTCAAACTGTCCGCATTTCCGATTAGCGGTCCCGGTTTATAAGTTATCTCGTAACTATGCGAAGTCAAAGCGATTGCAATTCTAGTCAATCGGGGTGAAAGCATACTAGGCAAAGGTTTTCTAGGGTCGAAAATGCCCAACAATGGTTTGTGATCCGTCACTATTCGAAAATGTCTCCCCATAAGATAGTTGTGGAACTTTGTTATGCCAAACATAATGGATGTGGCTTCTTTATCCAACTGAGAATATCGACGTTCATGAATGTGTAGCGTCCGTGACGCCATGGCAATTGGCCGATCGTGGCCGTTCTCTTCTTCATGAGACAGTACCGCCCCAACTCCATATTCCGAGCTATCACAGGTAAGCACAAGCGCTTTGTTTATGTCATAATGTACCAATGTCAGGTCGAACGTTATGAGCCGTTTTGCCGTGTCGAATGCTTTTTGTTCGTTTTCTGTCCATTGCCACGTCCGTGATGTCTCCAATAAGCGGTGTAGTGGCTCCAGTATTGTCGCCTTATGTGGTACAAATCTCTCGTAGAAATTGTACAAACCGAGAAATGCTTGCAGCTCTCTAACGTTTTTTGGCTCCGGAGTGTTCACAATAGATTCCACTTTACTTGGTGCGGGATGAATGCCCTCGGCATCAATGACGAACCCTAGAAACTCGACTTGTTTCTTGGCAAACTTGCACTTGTTTTTATTAAGCCGAAATCCAGCGCGTTCAATTCTTGATAGTACAGTGTCTAATCTCTCCTGCATTTCTTCCATCGTACGGCCGCTCACAATGATGTCATCGATTAGTACGGCGACCCCCGGAACTTCCGCCAACAAAGAAGTCATTAAACGTTGGAAAATTCCAGGGCATGCTTTAACTCCAAAAGCCAATCGATGTACAGTGTACAAACCCTTGCACGTGTTCAAGGTAAGTAGTTTCGACGTGTCCTCATCTACGACTACTTGAGTATATGCGCGTTCTAAATCCAATGTCGTAAAAAATCTTCCACTAGCGACAGTGGCGAAAACTTCATTAGCCGTAGGCATCGGATAGGTATCTGACTCGGTCGCTTCATTGACGGTACTCCGGTAGTCGCCACATAATCGTATTTCTCCTGATTTTTTTACTATCGGAACTACCGGTGTAGCCCACTCCGAATAGGAGGTCGGTCGTAAAACTCCTTCGCCTACTAATCTATTTATCTCCATTTCTACTCTTTCCCTGATCGCATAAGGCACGGGCCGGGCTTTGAGGAATCTCGGCGTCGCTCCTTTCTTTAGATGTATCGCCACCGGCTGTCCACGGTAGGTACCGAGTCCGTCCCGGAATACTTCCTCGTGTCTTGTTATCCATCTGTCCATTTCTGGACTGGCCGAGTCCGTAACGAGATTGACGTTCATAGTTATATCGAGCGGAGCGAACCAATCACGCCCGAGCAAGTTCGGCCCGTCTCCATTAGCGACAATAACTGCCAAGTCTCGTTCTCGGTCGTGATATTGCACGCGCAGCGTGGCCCGCCCGATGAGTCGCACCGGCGTCTCGGTCCAGGTGCGCAGCGATAGCTCGGCGGGGCGCAGCGCGGCGCGCGGCAGGCGCTCGCGCAGCGCGGCCCACGTGCGCTGGTTGACAATAGAAAAACTGGCGCCCGAGTCCACCTGCATGCGGACCGGCACGCCCGCCAGCGACACCTCCACTTCGTAGGGCGGCACGCGGCTGGTACTCTGTATGCAGTAAATTCCATTTAAATGCTCCCCTGGCTCATCGTTGAAGTTGATGCTTCTATTTTGAAGATTTTTCTTTTTCGTTATGCAAATTTTCTCTAGATGTCCTTTTTTCTTGCAATACCGACATACCGTATTCACAAAACGACACTCTCCGGGATGACGGTCGCCGCAACGATAGCACAATCGGGTGCTGTTATTCGTTTGAACTGCATTGATGTCCATTGGCTCGCCGCCGGATGGCGGCAGCGCACCGACACTCGGGCCGTAGCTGGTGCTCGCGCCGGTGCCGAAGCGGTCTTGAATCATACGGACGTCTCGTCCAGCACTCTCCGCCGATAACAAAGAGTCCACCACGTCCTGGTACGTTATAGTGTCCTTCTTTAATAGTTCGTACTGTAATTTCTCATCCCGCATACCACACACCAATCTATCACGTAACATTCGTTCTAAGTCCGTAAAATTACACCCCGAACTGAGTTTCCTGAGGTGCGCGATGTAATCCGCCGCCGATTCGTCACGTTTTTGGTCACGTTTATAGAATTTGAAAGACACTGATATCTCATTGGGTTTGGGGCTAAAATGTTTCGTTAGCACATCTACGATCTCGTCGAAACCCACATCACTTGTCTTTCTAGGCGTAATTAACGAAAGTACCGTTTCATACACCCGCGAACCACACACTGTGAAGAAATTAGCTCGTTTAGCTTCATCTTTCGTAATGTCATTCGCCTCAAAGCAAAATTTTAATCGATCGAGATAACTGTCCCAATTGTCCGTTTGTGGGTTAAATTGATCAAATTTCACTCCTTTTGTACTCATTTTCACACTTTTGTTTACTCGTCGCCACTATTATGTCCAGATATTAACGAAAACACATGTTTAGAAGTAAATCGTATATTCAGCTTGGTAGCTGTACACCGAAGTGAGAATGCCATCACAATCTACAACTACCTACTTTCGTCTATGTTCTGTCGATTTTGTCCCTATACTATACCTACGTACATATGTAACTGCAATGCTTTTGCATTTTTTTCTACCGTTTTTTAGTTTTAATAAATCAAATACAGAAGCCAGACGCGTTTGCTTTGAAAATCACTTGCAATCTAAAGTGAACCTTATCACCCTAAGAACATGGTCCATCGAACCAGGACTCTTGACAGTGACGAGAAAAAATATTTGGTTCTACACATAAATAGGTGTAATTTCGGTGAAATAACGTTAAATAGATATTAAAAAGTGTTTAAATTAATGAACAATAGTGTAACGAATGTGAATTACGGCAAAAGAACTGTAAGGATCGAGACAATTTGGTGCTTTTTTACTTAAACAAAGTCGTACTTTATTCCGTGTGATCAACGAACAAAAGACAAAGTGTATCGTGAAATCATAACGATAGTGTTGCGTTAACGGCAGTGCATTAGTTAGAATAAATAGTAAGCCGCTGAGGTTTGGACAAAATTTGTTGGACAATTCCGTGTGGCGGGCGCTTGCTTACCCTACGTTAAAAAAAAAGTAAAAAAGAGGCTGGAACTTTCTTATACAGACGTACTATTCTCGCTGTGTTTTAACCGTAAAAGACAAACTATTTTGCTATTGCAATGAATCAAACAGAAAAAAGTGTACTTATTCAAGAAGATAAGTTAGACAAGGTGAAAAAAGGGTATCTTAATTACAAGAAATCACCTAAGGAAAGAATTACGGTTAGTTACCTAAAAGGCAGAATGGATACATTGGAAAAGTATTGGAAGGAGTTTTCGCAAGTACATGAAACCTTAATTATATTGGTTCCAATGGATCAGCGTCAACTAAACAATTATTTTGCCGAAAACATGTTTGAAGACTTTGAGGAAACATATTACATGTACAAAGGCGAAATGATGTCCAAGTTAGAAAGTTTGGTGCCAGGAAAAAGTGAGTCTAAACCAATATCTACTTCAAACACATCTGGTAGTGAAGTTAAATTGCCACGAATTTCTCTTCAACCTTTTAATGGCAACTACACAGAATGGCAGTCCTTCCATGATTTATTTCTGGCATTGGTGCACAACAATGAGTCCTTACAAGATGTTCAAAGCTACATTATTTAAAAGGCAGTTTAGTCGGAGAGGCGGAGGTGCTATTGCGTCAATTTTCAATCACCGCTGAAAATTATACAGAGGCTTGGTTAGTGCTGAAAAAACGCTATTCTAATAAAAGATACATAGCAAACTGTGTTTTCAAGAAATTCTTTACACAAAAGGTAATATCACAGGAATCAGCTACAGCCATAAGGCAACTATTAGACACTTCAGTGGAGTGTATGAGTGCACTAAAACAATTAGGGTTGCCTACGAATCACTGGGACGCGATTGTCAACTATTCAGTTGTATCGAAACTGGATACGAGTACCCATAAAGAGTGGGAAGAGTTAATAAGCAGAGATGAGACTGACGACTTACCTAGTTTTGATAGATTAAAATCATTTCTGGAAAATAGATTTCGCACTTTGGAGATGGTGGAACCTACAAACAAAAGCTATAAAACTGTTAAAACTAAAATGTTTCACGTTACTGCGCCGAAGGAATTGAAATGCACCTTCTGTAGCGAAGATCATTATATCTATCAGTGCAAACAGTTTTCCAAGCAGTCAATAGAAGACAGATACAATTTCGTCCAGAAAAATAATCTCTGTTTTAATTGTCTAATACCGAACCACACTGTATTCAAATGTAAACAAAGAACAACTTGTCAGATTTGCAAGAAAAGGCATCATTCGTTATTGCACCGAGATAAGAAACAAGCAAGTGAAGAAGCGCATACGTCTGGAGAAACAAATAACAACAAAGAGAAAATACAACAAACATTTGTCTCGGCGCACATGTCGAGCGTACCACAAATATTACAACCTGGTCAAAATATCCTGTTGGCGACAGCACTGGTGCACGTCATATCTGAGGCAGGGCAGTCACACGTGCTACGTGCTCTTCTGGACCAGGGGTCAGAGGCTTCCTTCGTCACCGCAAGGGCGGTGGAGTTGTTAGTTTGAAGAAAACTAAGGTCAGCGGAGTAGTCTCTGGTGTTGGTGAGGACAATCAAATGTGTATAAAACATTTGGTAAAATTACACATTAAGTCAAGGTACGATATTTCCTATTCTCTTCATGTTAATGCTTATGTATTGAAGACGTTAACCCGTAGGCTTCCAGCTAGGGAAATCAGAGGTTTTGTATGGCCTCAGGTTAACGAAGTGAATTTAGCTGATCCTACTTTTAGCATTCCTGGGAAGATTGATATACTCCTAGGCGCAGACGTTTTTGGTGACATCATAGACGCAGGTTTAATGAGAGGACCAGGCAACGTTGTTGCCCAAAAACACACCTGGGTTGGATTTTGTCTGGAGGCACTAATTCGTCATTTACTGCTTCACAGCACATCACTAGTCTGCATGTCACACGGCAAGTAGAAGAGGATAATAATCTACTGAAAAGGTTTTGGGAAGTGGAGTCAGAGCTATACAGTAAGCAGAGCATTTGGACAAAGGAAGAAGAAAAATGCGAGGAAATATATCAGCAAACAACAACAAGGGATGAAAACGGGAGGTATGTGGTACAGCTTCCTTAAAGATGGACATTGCAGACACCGTGAAGGTGTGCGGAAACACCAAGCAGCTAGCTGTAAGTAGACTAGAACAACTGGAAAGGAGGTTCGCCAGGAATGAGCAGTTAAAAACTGAATACACCAAAGTTATACATGAGTACTTACAGTTAAATCACATGAAGAAGGTTGAAGTAGAAGATGAATGTAATGCTATCTATCTTGCGCATCATGCTGTAATCAGGCAGGATAAAGATACGTCTAGGGTGCGTATAGTGTTCGATGCCTCGGCGCGCGGCTCAAACGGATGCTCCTTAAACGAAAGCATGATGGTAGGGCCTACAATTCAACCAGATCTGCGAAGTCTGATATTTAGATGGCGATGTCATAAAATCTGTGTTATTGGCGATATAATCAAAATGTATCGTCAAGTAAGAATGAATGACAAACACACAGATTTGCAGCGCATAGTGTGGCGTGACGTTACAACTAAAAAAATTGAGAGTTATAAATTACTCACCGTAACGTTTGGGACATCAGCAGCGCCTCATCTTGCTGTACGAACTCTTCAACGCTTGGCAGATGATGAAGAAAAGAATTACCCTCGAGGAGCAGTGGTAATTAGAAATTCTTTTTATATGGATGACCTTATGACAGGTCATGAAGATCTCAAGGAAATGAAGGCTATCTGTAAAGAAATTGACAAACTGTTGAAGTCTGGAGGTTTTGAAATGCAGAAATGGTCCAGCAACTCCGAAGAACTCCTGAAGGACCTGGCTGACAACTCGAAGACTCTGGAACCTGTAAGAGAAACGAAAGAAATTAAGTTAGATAAAGTTATAAAAATACTAGGTCTTAGTTGGGATAGAAAAAACGATACCTTTCAAGTTTCAGTTAACTTACCAGCTACCAGGATACCTGTAACAAAAAGAGTGATTTTATCTGATGTCGCTAGTCTCTTCGACCCGTTTGGATGGCTCTCACCTGTCGTGATAACTGCTAAAATTATGATTCAGAAGTTATGGCTCAGTTGTCTTGGGTGGGATGACGAATTACCCTCCGAACTCGTCAATGAGTGGATGAACTTCCGAGATGAACTTCACGAGTTGCAAATCGTTGAAATCCCTCGTTGGATAAAGATGTCATCTCTCTGCAAAGAAGTGCAGCTCCATGGGTTCTCTGACGCTTCAACTCTTGCTCTTGGTGCGGTTGTTTACATAAGAGTTGTGGACGAGCATGACGAGGTTCATGTTACGATACTAGCTTCAAAAACAAAGGTAGCCCCACTTAAACAATTAACAGTCCCGAGGTTGGAGCTCTGTGCTGCGGTCTTATTGGCAAAGCTGTTGCACGAAATTTCAGGTTTGTTGAACATACCTATGAACAGAATTTTCGCTTGGACGGATTCGATGGTGGTTTTGTCCTGGCTACAATGTCAACCCAGTCGCTGGCAGCTGTTTGTGGGTAATAGGGTGTCTGAGATTATCCAAAATATAGATAATGACAGATGGAGACACGTTGTATCTGCTGACAACCCTGCGGACCTCGCCTCAAGAGGAATTAAGGCGAGTGAACTGGCGGATAGTGAGCTCTGGTGGACCGGACCCGCATGGCTGAAGGATAAAAACAACGAAATTCCAAGACTCACATCAATACCTGACACAAAGATAGAGAGCAAGAAATCATTCCACACACTTATAAATGACATTCCCATTTGGGAGAGGTTTTCATCATTGCGAAGGATGAAAAGAGTAGTAGCACAGTGTAAGAGATTCTTAGATTATAAAAACAAAGACAAAAAAGGAGATATATTGACTGTGGCTGAATTAAATCACGTTGAAGAAAGCTGTGTGAGGTACTACCAGAAATTAATATACAATCAAGAATTTGAAGATCTGAAAAAGAAGGAAAGGTTAGGAACAAGAGTTCTTTGATCAAATTTACACCGTACTTAGATGAAAATAATTTGCTGAGAGTTGGAGGGAGATTGAGTAAAGCAGACTTACCTGAGAACGCTAAACACCCGATTATTATTCCCAGCAAACAGCATGTAACAAAACTAATAATAGCAGATGCACATACAAAAACCTTGCATGGTACGGTTCAGCAGGTAATGACATACATACGGACCAAGTACTGGGTAATTAGTCTCAAGTCAGCAGTTCGAGATTTCAATCGAAAATGTGTCGTGTGCATAAAGAATAACGCTCTAACGAAGCAGCAACTGATGGGCCAGTTACCCACAGCAAGGGTGACTCAGCAGCGAGCCTTCTATCACAGTGGAGTTGATTTTGCTGGCCCTGTGTATTTAAGAACATCCAAGGGCCGAGGTCACAAATCCACAAAGGGTATATATGTTTATTTGTCTGCATGTGCACACGGGCTATCCACCTGGAAGCTGTGACTGATCTTACAGCACAAGCGTTCATTGCTGCATTTCGGAGATTTGTCGCAAGAAGAGGACATTGCGCACAGCTATGGAGTGACAATGGAACTAATTTCGTCGGGGGAAATAAGGAATTAAGACTACTGTGGTCCAGGAGCAGTAATGGCGTGGCTAAAGAGATAGCTGCGCTTTTAGCCAACGATGGTACGACGTGGCATTTTGTGCCTCCAAAATCAGCAAACTGGGGAGGCCTGTGGGAGAGTGGGGTCCGCTCGGCGAAGCGCCATCTGGTGAGAGTAAATGGTTCGACGAAACTAACATATGAGGAAATGTCAACGTT
>NC_133494.1:12118738-12182602 GCF_025370935.1 Choristoneura fumiferana
CTGCGTAAATAAAAAAATGGTCATCATTTCTACATAGCCCGTAAAAAAATTCATGGGATAATATTTAATTTTTAACGATAATCAGGATAGATTTTCCTGGTTGATGATGTATTTCATAAAGCCATTTTTCTGTTATGACGTCTTATTTCAGTTCCCTATTTTCTGTTTGTACTCAATGACAGTAATCTCATTAACTAGCATTAAATGACAAGCGAATATGCTATGCTAAAAAGCAAGTACTAATTCCATGACTCGCTATGTAATCATTCAATTAAATACTCCAGTTTTAACACCGTATAAAAAGTAATATTTGTTACAAATTGCTAAGCTCAAATGTGCTGCTTAGCAGTAAATAATAAATAGATCTTTTTTAAAATATAAAATTTCGTAGTTGTTAGAATTTAACTTCTATACGTATTCTCTTTGTGCAAGAGTATACATTTCTTTGCAATGTAACGTTATCAATCATAGTGAAATGTGGTAACATTGTTTATTTTGGTCTTAAATAACGATACTTACATCGTCTGTATGCGGTCTAATATTTTATATCATATTTAAACTATTTAAATACAGCTTCTTCCTTACTATGTTTTATTTCGTGCATAGAAGAAATGGTCCTCTGAACCGAATATTTTTTATGATACACAATACAACAGACATTATGGAACACCGAATATATAATACTTCACCGCATATAGGCACTGTAAGGTTTAAAACTATATTAAACTACGATTTATAACATTGCAAGCAAATTTACTCTCTTGAACAAATACTTTTGAAGGAACAACACGATGACGTACGTCGTACTGGTGCACATCTTCTGTCAACGAAAGACATTAGGGTTTTGACTCCGCAAAAGATTTCTGATGATGTGCAGAGAATCTCTTCCTTGGGGAGGAGGAACCGATGCTCCTTGCTCCGTAGCTCGACCATGTAGCTGTAAGGGATATTGGCGCAGCCGTATGCCCAGTCGATGCTGGTGCCAGCTGCGTAGTACATGAGGTCCTTGTACTGCCTACCTTGTACGTGTGGCCGCAAGTGTGTAAATAGACTGAAAACAAAACATAAACATTTTAGGGTTTTGGTGGAAGCGTAAAAGTACCTTTACAAGAATATTACTAATGGTGGGTGTCTTAATCTGAATCAATCGCGCGTATTGCCGATACCGCAGTATTCGAAATCTATCGACACAATCTAGATACACTATATGCTACATGCCGGCACAACTATAAGTTGACAGAATTGTGATAGTAACAACATGATGAAATTAAAAAATACGCAGAAATAACGTACAACTAAATTTGTACGTTAGTGTACATACCTTAGCCATGGCAGTGCCTCCTTCGAGCAATTCCACATAGTCTGAACAGGGCTCGCCAGTGTAGCCCAAGGGAAGATAATGACCTCGCCATAACTATGAAATGAGAGGAACACCTTGAAACGCGAGCCACATTCCAGGATTTTCCGCTGAAAAATAATAAAAAATATGAAATTTGTACCGGGAGTACGTCGTGCATTGTATACATTTAATTTAAGTGGCAATGCTGTTTGTAAATATTTGAAGACGAGTCCTGCATATGTCCAATATTTTTGAAAGTATATTCCTATCAATTTACATTAGGTTTGAAAATAATAATGAACAAACACGTATTGGCCTTCTAACGGATAGTGACGTGCAGTGGGTCAAATTTAGGGTAGGGTCTAGGGAGTTACTGCTGCTGCCTACCGACCTGCTGGTGGTGGTGCTTAGCTGCAAGCAGACTGCTTTAGAATAGAACCATTTCCGATACATTGCAAAATCTTAATCGCATTTCGAATGGATTGGAAGGAGCATGCGATCAACAGAAAGAAATTGAGATAAACAGGACCGCTTGTCGACTACGTATGTCCTGCTAAAGAATACAAATGAGAAGAAGTAAAAATTAGTGTGTAAATTGACGAACCTTCACAGCAATCGATTCACACTCAGAAAAAGGCTTCGGTCCGCGGTAAAATATATTACCAGGGTCTTCAGATGAACCTTCCTCGCCCTTCTCTCCCCAGCCAAAACTGAAAGGATAAGCAGCTTTTCAATGTGGCCCCAGATTTCTCGGTTAAATTTTGCAACTGTTGTTTCGACGCAGTTGAAGCTGTTGCTATGAGCGAAAGGATCAGATCATCATCATGATCATCGCCATCATCAGCAATACTACAGGTGCAGCAATCACTGACCTGAAGTTCCTGTTGAGGTCCACTCCAACACATTCGCCATAATGCGCTCTGTTCTTACGCCACATGCGGTCGCATGTGTGCGTGAACTCATATCCGTCAGGATTCATAACTGGAAGAATGTACCTGAAAATAAATGGCCACTAATTAAAAAACAGAAACAATTAACCTCCCCTTTGGTTGGGAAGCGTCCGTGTCCTGGCATTCCGTGTTAGTGGCACCCGATAGATTGCCAAAAAGCGTGGAGTGATAAAGTACCAAAGTATGTTTTCAAAACTTTTCCTGCATGGCCATCTATCGGAAGGCATGTCAATCGCGAGAATTCGCACAAAATAGATGCCATTTGCATGTTTTTTAAAGATTTTATTTTATTTATATTTATATGTATAGGCGACGGCGGTACTGACTCACTCCCGCGCGTGTGTAGCGCCGTCTAATCAACAGGGCTACTACGAAATTTGACAATCTCAGTTCGTATCGTACCGTCCCACAGACGCTTATATTATTTAATACGAGAGTGAGAAGGACGATACGATACGAACTTCGATTTTCGAATTTCGTTGTAGCCCTACTGACTCCTTCATTGTTGCAGCAACTATTGGAGTTCTTAGGACTGATGTCATTTACTGCAATATCTAAAGCGGCGATTACACTGAGTCGTTCACCTGACGCGGTTGCCGAACTTGTTTCAAACTACTTCGGCGAACGACCGTCGCCTTAACATAAGTCTGTCCGTCTACTACGGCGGCCATGTTAAGACAGTGGCAGCTGTCGCTCGCCAAATGCGGCCGACTACCGTGTTCTTTACACTTTTGCGGTCACCGCATGCAGCATGCGGCGAACGACTTAGTGTAATTGCCGCTTAACTCACCAGTCCTTACTAGTGACGCTTTCGGGCTGTGAATTGAAGTTGCGCACTAGTTGGTCCGCAATATAAGTGACGACGGCAGCGCTGATCCACTCCCGCGCATGAATGGCACCGTCCAACCACACGCCTTCGTTGTTGCAGCTGCCATTGGAGATCTTGAGGAGCTGGAAATTGATTTATTGTCAAATTTAATTCCGTTGGCTTAAGTGTGTTCGTGAATTTCTTGCGGCGTATTATTTTTGGCCGTGGTAGTTTTTTTTCAAAGTCTAGAATATACAGAGGCGGCACATTTGATAATCAGACATACTCGTATTCCTTGATGATTATAAAGGTGCACTGAGAAGGGATTTGGGTGAAGACCAAAAAGTTGCACACCGTTAAAGCTGCGTTAGCAGGTATAGTTATAATTTCCATTAACTTATTCCATTGTGACACGAAAATTATACATATATATGGATTTGTATGATTAATTTTCGTGTCACAATGGAAAAAGTTAATGGAAATTATAACTATACCTGCTAACGCAGCTTTAACGGTGTGAAACTTTTTGGTCTTCAACCATTTTCCAAAATTCTCACGAGATAAGAAACTAGCTTTTTTTTGTTCTCACACGGTAACAAAGCTGCGGGTTTATAATAGTTTCCTTATAAAATGTGATATTAAAAAAAATATATACGAATTGAGAACCTCTTCCGTTTTTTTTCCTCGGTTAAAATGAGCAAATCATCTAAAATTAAAACGTTCAGTACCTATTAAAAAAGCAAGTCAACTTCTACACAACAAAAGTTAAGGTAATTAACTAAATGAGTTATCATAACTTAATGTCAACTTTTTTAAATTAGGTAAGTTTATATTCATATTTTTATGTATATTGCCATCTATTAAAGCAGTCATTCGTAGTATCAATCCAAAATTAAAGTGATATAAAAACATTTTAAAAATTACTTGACACAACCTTTCCATGATAAATAACTAAAAATCCATGAATCCGAAACTTTTAAGACGACTAAACAACCATAGTTATGCAACTAAACTAAAGAGTAACGTCGATAATGCCAAGCTTGATAGTCAACTGCAAAAATTGCATTTGGCTGGCTAACCCGACATAATTGTTGTTGTCTGTTGTGCGTTCAAGTCGGTTCCTTTCGTAAATAGAAATTGAAAACTTGAAACTTGGATTTGGTACAGTGGTTAATATAAACGGTTCAGCACCTTTAACTGTGTCAAATTTTGGTAGCTGAAGTATGTTTACTTTTAGTTAAGTACCTACCTATACCGTTTTATTATATAGTGATTCCTCAAAAAAATTGCCAACGTACTTCATAAATTTATTGATATGAAACTACACAAGACGAGTTAGATTTCTAAGATTAAATATTTAGTTTACCTTCAAATCTCGTCCCTCGTAAGACCTCCCGATGCAGCAAACGGTGCACAGATAAGGATATTCACAAGCAAGCCTGTCTAGGAACGCGTATATAGTGTCCAAACGGTGATAGTTCTTCCAATCCATCGGACAGCCTGCAACCTCCGTATAATTGATCAACTGACCAAGGAACCTCACAGCACAATAAGAACTGCTTTAATGATACCTCAATTAACTGGATAGTGGACTTTAATTTGACACAAGTGATTTGTAATTGAGGAATCGCTTGTAGGTGTTTGATGATTATTTAATAACGTTTATCAAATGGTTGTGTTGTGTAATTGAAATTGATATCAATTTTTTTGATACTAATTAATTATTTAAAAATTAATAACTAGCTATCATTTCGTAATTGATAATTTCTAAATTACTTTCTGTAGTGCTTGTGAGAATTGGTTTATTAATTAAACCTAAGGTAAATTAAATTTTGATTGGAACCTTCCATTCATGTGCATTCAGGTATATACCTAAACATATATAAACACTAATAGCAAGGTAGCAAGGTATGAACATTATAATTCAGTTTATTATTTGTCATTATATTTAAAATAATTGCGATTCATTATAAATGAAATTAATTTATGACTTTTACCCAATAATTGCATAGCGGTTCTTAGATGTGTCGTCGTACGCGTGTGAAGTAGACGTTTGACTGTTCAAGAGATACCTAGTGGTTCCACTTACTGATTGAATCAATGATATTTTCAATAAGTAGATTGCGTTGAATGTCAATGTTGGAGGGCCTTGCGTGACCTTTTATAACCAGAATGAAATGACCGTAAAGACAAAGTAAATTTAAAATTTTGCGGTGTCTGGCGGGACGGACGGACGGACAACAAAGTGATCCTATAAGTGTTCCGTTTTTTCTTTCGAGGTACGGAACCCTAAAAACTGCGTCGAAATCGGTCCATCCCTTCAAGAGCCACAGACAGACAAAAGCGTTAAACTTATAACACTCCTCTTTCTAGCATCAAGGGTGATTTCATGGAGCGAGTTGGAGATGAGCGGAAACAGAAATACTTATTCCAGCAGAAGGAGGCAAGACAAAGTACATACGAGCGTTGCAAGTTAAAGAAAGAAAACACAATCATTTAAGTTGAACAATCGTGCAAAGTGTCGCGTCTGTGCCGTAAACTTTTGAGGAGTTCCAACAGAGACGATCCTGGCTGGACCACCAGATTGTCACTACCAGACAACCTGATGGTCCCTGGTGGATGTTCAAATTGTGATCAAATTTGGCTCAGTTAGTAAATTTGGATTCAATAAGTTATTTCAAATTTGGCTTCCAAGATTTGACTCATACTAACACACTAAAGGTCTCTACCCACTACTCCGTATCATACCTTGACCGTAATGTCATGCGCATACATGACACGCGATAGCGACGGTTGATTAGGAAACGTGCTAGTGGCATAGTCTCATACTTTTCGATACAAAGAATAGGTATATTTTTGCCTGATACGTTTCTATACGTCATGGTATGATGCGGCGTAATGTGTACATACCTCAACCTTAGCTTGTAAAATAAAGCCTTCTTACGAGATCTGCAGCTTGTTCTCTGCAAGCCCGCGCTGTGGCAGCACGGCCCACTGCTGGACGCCTTGCGGATATGACATCGTTCCCGCTCCTTCATGGCGTCCACGTCCGAAATGGCCACGCAGTAGGGTATGCATCTCTCGCGCAGCATGCATGATACCTGCTTCACCCGTGGTCCCTCGACCAGGATGTCCATGCCACACGGCTCCTCTTTCCATATATCAATCGCTAGAACATGAGGAAGAGTTAAAGTACCCCGACTATCATCGTGGCACAAGCTTGCAGCGGCAAAAATTCTGGATGTAATGATACACTTTGGGGAGCACTCTTCGAAATTTGAAGTTCCATACCTTACCCTTCCCTCTCATTCTCCTGTTAACTACTATTTATTAGCATGAGCAAGATGGCATGATGTAATTGTTTTAGTTTATTAATTGCCGGCGTAAAAGAGCTCAGTTTTTTGAACACCATTCATCACCAGAATCCGAATAAATAAAAGCTTAAAAGGTTCTGATACTTCCACCTCTGTATTTTACTTTTTCATATATTAAACGTCTGTCGAGGTTTACAGAAAAAAAGACACAGCTTAGATTATTATTACTGAGTTCTTGATAATTAGTAGCAAGTAAAGCGAAAAATACAATGGCTAATTTATTTGTAGGTATCGAATGGTCTAATAATAACAAAAGCCTCAGAGTTTCAGTCTCAAGGGCATTTAATAATGGATTAGTCTTAATCCATTAAAGCTAATTCTAGATCACGGCTCCGAAGTTTTAATTTCTTATTAATTGCTTTAAGAAGCTTAACGTAATTGTTATTAAAATGATTTGGATTAAAAGAAAAAAAGCGACTATAGTTTTCCAAAAATGTGGTGTAAATTATAATACAGTCCACCTAAACATGAAGTACGTCTTGTTCCCAGAATCAATATCATAAGATTTTGGTAATCTACGTGACACTATAATTTTCTTCTCGTTTCACCAGACTTATTTGATTAAATTTGGTAAAGGAGACAGACAGTCACAATCCAATCGGAATTGACGGGTTAGCAAACAAGTCATCTTACCTATGCACTGTTGTGTAAATAGAAAGCAAAAGAGCCGGTGAAGATGCCGAGAGATTAATGCATTTTAACTCAGATCTCTCGGCTTGCATTTGCGGTCGTCATAATGTCGTCACTTGGGCGATGGAGATCACTTACCAACAAGTGACGCACTTGCTTTTCCCTGCCCTCTTTCCCTGCCCATAAATGATGTGCTTATGTTCACATTGTTTAGTCATTTGGAAAGCATTTGCGTTGTCTTAAGAACAAGTGTTTGCACTAGCGTTCTCTTTGAACTCTTGCGCCTAAAACCTGTGTCCATACCTCCGATCGTAGCCAGATTTTTAACGAAACATCTTTGTCCTTCACTGGTGAACTTTAATTCCCATACTTGAGTAGCACAACACTTCTTTGGGGGTGCCACTTTGAAGGATTGACAACAACGAGAAAAGAAAGACTTGACCGAAGACTTGCTGGAATTTGGTGTAATTTTTTTCATTTATACTTGCAATTTTGTGTTTTTTTGCCCGGAAATCATTGTGTTTGGTATTGACAGGCAAATTTTCCTTATAGTCGTTGACATGTTATGATTGTCAAATTAATTTATTCGAAACGTTTGTCAATAAGTAAGTTGTTTTGAAAATAGTTTTTAATTGTGACTTTTAAGGGACTTTACACATGGTGACTGCTGCTCCTAAATGTTCAGTTTTTTGATTACAATTTAGACATGACACACAGGGCATTCCTAGTTCGGGCACCAGTCTCCCCCAAGTCTCCCCCCACCTAAGACTGTCAATTACACCTAAATTGTATCTAAGTTTTTTTCATTGTACTTGGTGGTGGAGAAATCAAATTAACTTCTTATTCTTATTCTTATATTTATAACGCCTTGAGTTGCCTAGCAAAATTTTATCGCTAATCTTATTTAGGAATCCGTAGCCAAAACAGCTAAAATGGAACCCTTATAGTTCTGTCACGGCCGTCGATCCATCCTTATAAATGACACAGGCATTTTACTAAGAAACTATAAAATGTATATTGTTGGAATTTGGAGTAGGTACAGGTATCTTTAGACTGTCGTTCTGTATCAAATTTAGCCAATTACTTACTTAATCGTTATTTTTTGCCGCGATAAAAATATTTTTTCCGACACGTTACGGCTAGGTACAGTTAACGCGAGCACTTCGCGCAGGCAGACCAACATTGTTCGCCTGAGGAGTCTACCTCATGTCAAACTAGGATTGGACTTCGTTGCCAGTGACTTCTTAGTATACTTGTAAGTCGACAGAGTTTGGTAGTTAAATAACTATAATAATTATTATCTTTATCTTCTATATTTATCAATATATAAAAATGAATCCCTATTTTCCTTGGTCACGGCATCACGCGTGAACGGCTGGACTGATTTCGCTAATTCTTTTTTGTTGTGTTTGCTATTTTCAGGAAAAGGTTCTTATGATTTAGAAAATTACAAAAACAAAAACTACAACGGGGGCGAAGCCGCGGGCACCAGCTAGTAATTAATAAATGTAGGAGAAAAGGTAGAAAAAGAATTTTTTTTGGCAATAATTAACATAATCAAGTCCTACATATAGAGTAGGTACCTAAGTCCAGATGTCCTAGAAACTTCGGGTACTGCCTTTTCGGAACGTAACATTTGGCAACCTTTCTTATTTCGCAATAAATTTAATAGTATTCCTAAGTTAACTTTATAAAAATCCCGAAATATTTATAGTTTCAGAAAAATTAAACAGTTGGGAAATGAGAAGTAACGAAATGTAACAGGTTGCCAAACGTTATTCGCAAACATTAGTAAACCGTAACCAATCTAAAATGACCTCATACTGTACTTACGAGTAGGAGCAAGGTTCTGCTAACACTAAATATTATTAAAAAGAGGTCAAGGTCAAAGATATATTAACACTTTACTACCTTGTCGCCGGCAGACAGCTATTGGGGCCGAAAAATTGTCGTATGGAGACCGCGGATCTGAAAGTGGCCAAGGACGTCCACTAACGAGATATACCGATGACCTGGTTAAACCCTCGGGTCTACGTTGCATGCACGCCACTTTCAACCGACACAACTAGGCTATGTCCAACCGTGGACGTCCTATGGCTGATAAATACTACGGTGATGAGGTTGATAATGACCTTGTCGTTGTCATTTCGTGTTTGAACTTCTTTATGAAATTGTCAGAAGGCATACAGTGACAAGATAGTAAAGAGTTAAGATATCTTTGACTTCATCAGTACCTTGATGAGGAGACTCTACGCGCACTCTCTTTGCTGCTCTGTCTGATTGGGATCGTATCGACGAACTCCATCAACGCCATCACGCCTTTTAAGATCTCATTGCCCGTCTCTTCTATTTCTTCTTGAGGGACTTTGAACCTGTGTTTCTTACTTCTTAGTTCCAGGAGGTAACAGAAAGGTATTTTTGCTGCGCCGTAACTCCAGTCGTTGCTTGTCCCAGAAGCGCCGTACATCACGTCTCGGGAAATACCGACTTTGTATGTGTTGCCACTGGTCTCGTATATTGCCTGGCGAAGAGTATATTTTAGACTAGCTGTTGCTTGTGACGTTGTCTGCGTCCTGTTGGAACCTTAGACGTCTCAAGGATAAATCATGGCCTATGTTACTTACTGATAAGTATTATCATTTACCTGCACACTGTACCGTTGACAATGTAATTTCATGTAATAATTCAAAAACTACATAATATGTGCTCAATCGTATTCTTATCTCGATTTGATAATATCTACTAGCATTATTGCAATTTGACTTCTAATTGCTGCTGATTGCCTACATTTTCCATTACAATCGGTAAAACTGCACCCAAACTGAACGCTAGCTGCTATTGAAATTCATAGTTGGTCAAAAGATGTGGTTTTGTTGTAGACGGAATGCAGTCCGTTTATCCGTACCTTGGACATAATAGTGGCTCCTTCCAATAGATTAACGTAATCGGGAGCAAGCTCTTCCCGAAATGCGTAAGGGAATAATATCACTTGCCCATAACTGTGTAAGGTGATGTACACTTTGAATTCAATACCGGAATCACCCAAAATATCCTGAAAAAACAAAACACTTGATATAATTCCCGTCTATCTCGTAGCCTCCAAACCGTGTTAGCCTAGTGGTTTAACTTAAACTTTTTCAAGTAGGTATGGTCACAGAATAAGTAGTTCGAACCCGGGCTCATGGCCTTGAGTTTTGACAAGCTTTTTTTAACTTGCCCCGTTATTTGTTTGTTTGGGTCAAATCTTGGAAGCTAAATTTGACGACTTCTGACTTGAAATTTGGCATGTAAATTTGGTGACTATACAATAAGCTGGCAGTGAAATCCTGGTAGACCGGCCAGGATCGTCTCCGCAGAACGGAATTCCTCAACGGTTAATGGCATCGACTTGAAACTTGGATGACAATGCAAGTAGGTACAGTCAACAAAAAGTGCAGTCAGCAAAAAAGCTTGTATTAAAAATGTTATTTTCAACAAAAACTTATTCGATGTGCGAACGGACGGACAACCGGATAGCCCAGTGGTTAGAGAACCATGTGACCTTCGAAAATGTAAGAGTAAAATTTGAAGGCCCAGGTCCTGACGTGTGATTTGAACTGCTTCTTAAGTGTGGGCAAGTTTCTATTCATTTTGCTTACAAGTTATGTTATAAAATTAATGATGAATGAATAGGTTAACAAAATATAATGCAAAAAGTAATTCCTTTTAAAAGCTGAAATCAGAAATCATATTCATATGGCAATGTTGGAATCGTTCGGAAGCTATAGATACCTCTATATTGTTGGTAATATAATTGAAATATTGTAGCGGTAGAAACAATAATGCTGGAATGCAAATACGTCATCAGATTGAACATTTAATTATTTAATGCAGCTGATATAAAACCGGTGCAGCGGAATTGATTTACGATTAAATCCTGTTTGCCATATAATCTCCTGGCTCGATGGCGGCGACACGATTCCTGTATCATTGCTGAATTATGCCATTGTACATTATATTCCGTTGTATCTTTAACTCAATTAACTTAGCATTAGACACATAAGAGAATATCATTTATTAATATCACTTTTTCTCTACCTAGAGCTCAACGTTAATATAGAATAGAATAAAGCGTTTATTTCCAAGAATACTAAGAACCACTTCATACGAGTTTGTTAAACAATTTCATGTAAATGTCTAGGTATTTTCCGTCTGTCTTATTTCTGACTTTAATACTAGTTAAATTTGATAGCCGTTTGATGTAAATTCTAACTAAATTTAGTCTTGCTTTTGTGCTGTTTTACTACAGATTTTTAGCAACAATAGGTAGGTTTAAGTTAGTAAGGTAGCGACAAATGTGTTGAACACGCTCAACGTTAAATTCTAGTAAGATATTTTAATGTGTTTAAAGGTCGCTGTATCTACTCTTGACACAGTGGTCGTTGTTCATGTTCGCGGGTGTTAGTTCAAGATTGGCAGCAAACCTTCGTGACGACACGTTTACATGTTGGAATATTATTTTGTAGGTAAGTATATTTACTTATGAAGTTAATTGTGTGCTTGCGAGGGTTGCGAAGTCAAACCCGATAAGACAAAATAAATGACTGTTGAATAAAGGATTCTATGTAAAAGTTTTTAATTTTTAATTTTTTACGAATTATTAGATCGAGTTATTAGGTTTAACCACAAAACCCTCACGCTATTAAGTAGAGTTTACGTACCCTGACTGCGCTTGATTCTGGCTCAGAGAAAGGCTCAGGACCCCGGTAGAAAGCATTCGATGGCTCATCTGATGATCCTTTCAAACCCCAACCGTAACTGAGAAGAAATATGGTTCACTAATGTTTCGCAACTAACGTTTGGCAAACTGATTCATTTCGCAACTGCTTAATATTTCTGAAACTGTAAATATTTCAGAATTTTTCTAAAACTAACCTAACCTAACCTAAAGGGTTCTACTATATTTACAGTTTTAGAGTTTGCGAAATGAAAAGTTTTGGGGTGATTTTTGGAGTTCACAGTTCTGAATGTTAAATCAAAATAAGAACATCCCCAAAACCGCACCTCCGGTTTATTTCATTTATTAAATAAATAATAAATAAATAAATTTACTTAGGTGCCGGCCCCATTAATTTCGGATATCTGGTACAGTCGCGGAATGAAAAGGTTGACCACCTTAAGGTCTGTTTTTGCTTGCTCAGTATAACTGCTTTATCGACCGAGTATGACACATTCCGTGATGTCATTCAAAAAGGTAGCATGTGCTTGCAACGTGTAAACGAATTTATTTGAAAACGGGTCAACCTTTTCATTCCGCCACTGTACTTACCTACAACGGAAAAATATATTTCCCAATAAACCTACCTACATTGTTTTCTACAATTAGTACTTTTTGTTTGTTTATGTGTTATACATATCTTATCTTCCCGGTATTTATTATATGGTATATAAGCAATGCAGGTTCTAAATTTAGGCACTTCTTAAAAATGCATACCTAAAATTCCTATTAAGGTCTACGCCGATGCACTTGCCGCCATGCCAAGCCCTATTTTTCCGCCACATGCGGTTGTCGGTGTGGGAGAATTCGTAGCCGTCCGGGTTCATCACGGGAAGGAAATACCTGAAATCAAACTTAAAACATAAAGGTATAGACTAGACAACCTAAGCAGGTGGTAAGTAACGCCTTCTTCTCATGTTGTCACCAATAAATAATGTTTTCTTTCTTTCTTTCCTTCTGTTAGGTCCGATTAGATTAGATATTTTGAATTGGTACCTTCAAGACGCAGTGCTTGAGTAAGTAGCTATTTTTAAGTTAGCTGGTTTAGCTAATGGTAGGTATGTTGGCTGGGCTAGCAATGCATCGAGTTGTGTTGGCTATGTCGTCAGGTCAGGTCAGGTGGTCACAAAAATCCAAATAAATGGCTTATATTTATATGAAATTTGGTATGGCTGTTTTTAACCTCGTGCGGCCCAATGCGTAATAGAATGTAGTAGGTACACAATAAGTTCAGGGGAATTACGTATCTATGACTATGTAGCAAAGTAAAATTTTTTTTTTTTTATTGTTTCACTCCACGGCAGTTTGACTTTATTCTCGAAACAATTTGGTGGGGTTGGTGGGCTTCAAGAGGTTGCAATGTCAATGAAAACCATGATGCAATTTTCGGAAATTTTTATTTGTTACTTCTTCACGCTACACCTACGCCATTCGGCTGGACGGATTTCGATGAAATGTGGAATAATCAGAATAATACACGTGCTACTTTTCTCATGGGAATTTTGTTAAATCCTGAAATTTCAAGCAAACTGCTGTATTTAATGTTTTACGCGTGCAAAGCCGCGGGTAAACATTAGTAGCATATAAAATTACAGGAAGTTAACAGAAAGTGGTTAAGCATTATAAACAAATGATCATAATAATTCTTAGTTGGTTGGTGGCGCCCGGTGGACGTAAATAGGCCGGGATAGATATTATTCATTAATAAAATAACCAACTAAGAAGCGTTGTTTAACCCCTGACATTGATCTTTCAAAGTTCAAAAATGGCTCCACAGATTTTTATGATACATAGCTAAGAACCACTGCCAGAAAACTCGCTTTAATGAAAAAAATCCGCATCAAAATCGGTCTATCCATTTCAGAGCTACAATGCCACAGACAGAAAGATAGACATTAGCGTCACTCTTATAAAGACTATGAAAGCAATGTAAAACATTGTTGTACTTGCCAATCCTTGTTGGTGATACTGGTGGGCAAGTCCTTGAAGTTCCTAGCGAAGTGGTTCGCGATGTAGGTGGCCACTGCAGGGGCGATCCACTCCCGCGCATGGATGCCGGCGTCCATCCAAACGCTGGCGTTGCTAGCAGCACTGTTGGATATCTTTAACACCTGAACCAACGGTTAGAAGATTGTGAAGTAGATGGCGTAGTTAAGCGATGCCACTCATTATATTCTCTTTTTTTGTAATGATTTTTTGGTAACGTTTTTCTTAAAATAATATGCCATTTTAAACAATAAAATAATACGTTTCTGTACCACCCTTAATTTTAGCTGTCTATCTATTACAGTCTATGTAACGGACAGACAGACGGACAGCGATCCGACTTTAATAGGGCTCCGTTTGTCACCTTTCTAATATGGAACCCTAAAAAGCGACCGTTGTTCGTTCATGTTTATTTAGTAAAAATACTACATAAGACGAACGTAACCTGTTATTTCACAGTTCAATATCTCGAAACGGCTGAACTTATTTGCTATCAAAGATAGCTAAGAACTGCCGCTAGGAAACGCGCTTTCATGTAAAAGACCGTCTCGAAATCGGTCCATTCATTTTGAGAGCTGCGATGCAACATACAGACAGGCATAGGCGTTAAACTTATAACACCCCCTCTTTTTGCGGGGGTTAAAAAAGTACCTTCAGATCACGGCCTTCAAGAGAACTGCCAATGACTCCGGCCGTGCAGAGAGAAGGGTAGTCTGCCTCTAGGCCGTCTAGAAAGTTATGTATGACGTCAAGGCGGTGGTACGCCTTCCAATCCATTTCTTTAACTCCATACTTTTTTTCTGTAATAACAATTATCATAATGACAAGATAACGTATAAGAATTAAAAGAAAATTTGCTGGACAGAACGGAAAACCAACGAAGAAGTTCTTACCATGGGCGAAGAAAAAATAATGTTACTGGAGTGGAGGCCATAAATTGCCGAAGAGGAAATATGATAGGACACTTGATGCGAAACGACAATTTTTTTCTTGACCTGCCTGCAGGTAGAGGAAGACCAAGATTGACCTATTTTAACCAGGTGAAGGAACGGGTGGGTGTCGTGTCGTATCAGGAAGTCAAACAGCTGGCCGAAGACCGTGTGGAGTGGCGATTACTCCACCGACAAGAGCGTAGCTATTAAATTTAGGAAGAGAAGAAGAACGAGGGTCGCCGACAGCTAAGCGAATCAGCTCGTTGAAGTTGCAATGGGCAGGCTATATACCTAGTATGGAGAACAGATGGTATTTGTGGCCGAAAGTCCTCGAAAGCAGACCGCGGATCGGTAAGTACCGCAAAGGATGTCCACCAAATTCGGTCGATCTATCGATTTCGATCGCATCGCGTCGCAGTTTTGTAGCACTTAAATAAATCTTTCGTAAAACTATTATTTTCTTACCTTTCAGGTCGTAAATTTTCTTAAAATGATCCATGTAGCGGGATTTAACCCCGCTGTATCGTCCACAGCTACCCAATTTACTGACGCGAGATAGATTATCATCCATAACATGGGCAACGGATTTTTGTGACTCCTCAATGTGATCATGATGATGTTCATGATTATGATTATGATTATGACCATGATCAACCAAGTAATGGCAAGTGTGTGGGTTGTGCGTGTATTTTTCGTAACCTGGTTCTGGATTTTGGTCTGTAAATACATAAAATGCTTTGGAAAGGCTCGGTAAAGGCTGATGCACATTTTCTTCCGCTTCATGGTGGCAGAAATAGTCT
Organism: Choristoneura fumiferana; assembly: GCF_025370935.1. Classification (NCBI taxonomy): domain Eukaryota; kingdom Metazoa; phylum Arthropoda; class Insecta; order Lepidoptera; family Tortricidae; genus Choristoneura; species Choristoneura fumiferana. Next base: position 12,134,314 of record NC_133494.1, read on the forward strand.
TCCTGCATATTATTTATTTTTATATAAATTATTATGTAAACAAATCACTTTTTTTGTCTTGTTAAAAAGTTTTTTCATTTTTTTTTATTTCACCAGTATTTTAGCAATTGCGTTGCAGTAATGCCTAAATTGTCATATTGTTTATTTTATATTTACACTTTATAATTTTGCTACTGTTCATTGCAAGTTACTGATTTTATATTATTTATTCTTGCATGTTCATGCTATGACGTAAAGCAGGTTGAAATTTGAATGACTTTGACGGATTTTGACACAGTAATGTTACAGAGCTATTCTATTACACCACATTCACACAGAGTATTTATTGTTTGGCCTAAATATAGTATAGCCACTTAAATTGAACGCATACATTGTCGAAACCAAAAAGCGTAGCCAAAGCCTAGCCTAAAAATAACAGATTTGTGCAAACAAACTGTAATGGACAAAATGGATAAACTCAAAACTTCAGAATTGATGTTAAAAATTCTTTCAAAATTGAGCAGGTATTCCGGAAACATGTCAAGGTTCCATGAGACGCAGATGAAACTGCGAGCAACATCTTGTACAGTCACCTGCATCATATCTGTCACAGCGGAGCGTACAAAAATATCTCACACGTCCTACTGGCTCTAAAATAAATATCTGATATTTGTGCACCCTTTGTCGCGTCAGATATTGGTGCTGGTGACTGTACCTACTTTTTTTTAAGCTACGGCCATTTGACTATTCTTTGAAAAAAAAATAGGTAAGGGTTTTGGAATGCAGAAACCCAGGGTCCGATGAAGCTAAAACCAAATTAAAAACCGCTTATTGCTTTTAAAAACGTATATTTTCGCATAAATCCAGCTCAGAAAGTATTTCTTTTTAAACGACGGTTTGTGTTTATCGCCAAGAATGCCATTAAGTTGGCAGTTAGGCTCTCGACTATGCGACGCGACAAGCCATAAGCGTCTAATGAAAAACAAAGCAGGGGTTTGCCACCCCTGACCCTTGCCCAACCTTCGGAGCTACATCAAATTATTATGCACCGTATCACAAACTAATAAGAGCGACGAAAACTGCATATTTACATTGGTAAATTAAAACCTAGTGCATTTTCGCGATACAATCTTAATATAATCTTTCATTTATTTTTTTGCAAGTTTATTTTGACATGATAGTTCCAGATTCCAGGCGTTGTCAATAAGAGGCGGTGTTATATTTTTTTGCACATTTTTACCTGAGTAAGTTGTCCCGTTTTCCTACACGTCTAAAGACTAGGTAAGTACTAGAAGTGACTCTCCAACGATTGTAAGGCATTTGGGCCTAAAAGTTTTAAAACAATGTTGCATCGAGTTATAACTCGTACTATGAATACGGAGAACGGGCGTCCAAAAACCATTTCTGTAACGTGCGGCTCAGAATCGAATTGTCTATAAGTTTAACAAAAAAGTTTAAAATTTCAGTTTTAATACAAGCTTTTTGCTAGCTCTACTTTTTGTTGACTGTACCTACTTGAATTGTCATCCAAATTACATTTCCGTACAAAATTTCAAGTCGCTGCCATTAACTGTTCAGGAGTTCCAACCTGCAGAGACGATCCTGGCCGGACTATCAGGATGTCACTGTCGGATTATATATGCTGAATTTCAAATCAATCCGACTGGAGGAAGTAGGTCAAATTTAGCTTCCAAGATTTGACCCAAACAAACAAATAAATAAATAAACAAACAGGGCAAGCTAAAGAAAAGCTTGTAATAAATCAAAATGATAATGACTTTAGGATGTTTTAAAAATCACAATATGTTCAATTATATAAATTGTCCCTTGTGTGATGATGTCAAACATCCAATTCGCATAACGTCTATAAAGAGGCATGGCCCGATAGCAACTAGTCTAAACATGTAAAATGTCCAATGTTAAAATCGTCCAAATCGTAAATTATAGCCGCTCATACTCGTACATATGTAATTTTGCGTCGCTGGACATTTTGCTACATAGACGATCCAGCTATTTACTTCAGTACAAAAGTTCACCAAATTCCGTCTAGCCTTTTTTGCGTCAAAGAGTCTCAAACACATGCACACTAGCAAACATTCGCAATTATAATAATAGGTTTCATTTTGGATCTTTCAACGCTTGGTTAACCAGGGGACCATCCTGAAATAAAATCGATTTGCCAATTTCCTAATGCCCAAGTTATGGGACTTTGTACTATAAATCGTACAAGCAACTAACAAGGGTGGCCTCAATTAAAAAGATAAACGCGTGTAAGACGGCGACACAGGGAGGGGCCGTTTGGGGCCCGCGATGGTTAGCGGGTTACCGGAGTCCGGGGTACCAATGTTACTCGACATAAACTCGACTTATACGTTGAAGCGAGTTGGACGTGAATACCCTGCAAGTACTATTGACGTCAGTTCGCTGTATCATAACAGTTACCTACTGTAGCCTACGGTAGGAACCGTTACTCCGTGGAGATTTTATTTTGGTTTAAAGTCTGCTTCCTGCTCCCATCAACGTGTTAATTTCATTTTAACAATGCTACTGGTGAGGGAATAGTTGTACCTTAAATATTATCGTATTTAGAAATATGGCTCTATCGTATTTATCGATGTAAAATGTTATTTTGTTACTAATAATATATCGTGATTTCTATAGGTACTAATACTCTTTGGTCATGATCTGTCAAGGCGACCAAATATATGACGTGATTTCTTAGGTACTAATACTCTTTGGTCATGATCTGTCAAGGCGACCAAATATAAAGAGAACTGACGTTATCATGGGTTTGCGCTAGTGTCGCCCCCTGCGCCGAGCTTTGCCTAATATGCCCTATTCATAAGATTGCTACGAAGCTATCGCACGTAACATGACTACTTTTATGTGCACTAGAATGTATAAATAAATAAACGAGATAAATAATCAACCGGTATAAAATCGACAACCAATAGTAACACTTTATCAAAGGGGGTTCATGGAGGGCAAAGCCAAGGCGTTTGCTCAAAATATCTATCTGATTACATCTAATTATCGAGCAGCTCGAAGCTCCGTGATTACTGTCATTGTTTGTGCGGCAACTGACGCGTTTTCATTATAAGAATGGCTTTTTAGGGGAATTTATAAACTGGGTAAAGTTTTATAAACAGGTGAATTAATGCATTTTATTCTATTACTAACTCTGGAAATAAGCCTGTCTACTAACAAAAAAAGTCATAATGTTACCTGAAATAATAGTAAATAATAGATTATTATTATTATTAATACCACAGCGGAGTGTGCAAAAATATCTGACACGTCCCACCGGCCCTTGAAATAAGGAAATAGAGTCACATCAGATTTTATACACGCTTTGCTGTGTCAGATATTTGTGCTGGTGACTGTACCTAAATATTTTGGGGTCGCTAAATATTTTTTATTTATTAATTAAACTAGGTCATCCACCCAGCTAGCGTGAAGCCTACCAACATTACGCATTCCGGTACGCGGTCGTCACTCCAGAAGCTTACAGGTCACAATGGATTGGTCATTGTATATTACGGCTACTGATGGCTGGTCTACCAGCAGCATACCCCATCCACTGCTACCCAGAGATGTTCTAGGCTCAAGCTTACCTTCAGTACATCTCTGGGTAGCAGTGGATGGGGTATGCTGCTGGTAGAACAGCCATCAGTAGCCGTAATATACAATGACCAACATTGTGACCTGTAAGCCTCTGGAGCGACGACCGCGTACCGGAATGCGTAATGTTAGTTCTGGGTAGATGGCCTAGTTAAATCGTACTCATTCGTATGATAAAACTCCTAAACATAGAAAAATTACGGAAATATCTGGCTGATCCCTTTTAAAACTCAAACTACGACCGCTCCTGTTCTGCTTCCTTGCAAATTTCTGGCGAATGTGCAGCCTTACAGTGCGCTTAAATAGCACAATGATATTGTAATCATTTAATCATTATCATCATCATATCAGCCTAGGACGTCCACTGTTAGACATAATGCCTCCCCCCATAAATCTCCAAATGCTTCGGTTAGAAGTGACTTGCATCCATTGCGAACCTATAGTTTTAACCAGGTCAGCCGTCCATCTCGTTGGTGGACGTCCTAGGCTGTGCTTGCCGATCCGCGATCTCCATTCGAATATTGGAATGTTTTGAGAAAGTGCTCAGTAAGTAATTTCAATAACTCCAGCCCAGCTATAGTACCCACAGACTTATATATAATAGACTATGTTAGTAGGAATTATGTATACGATTAAAAAGGACAAGCTAAGGACAAGGGCAAATCAACGCATAACTTTTTTTGCAGTGAGGAACTCTACCTTATTTCAACAAAATGATAACAAGAAAAGTAATGGATTAGTAATTTGGTCTGTGGATCTCATAAGCTACGACAATGACATTAGACGTAAGACAGCAAAACATGCTCTATAATTAAATTAAATTGAAATACACAAAATATAGCGTAAATTGTCAAAATTTCCGTTCAAAGTTATTCAAAGTGGCACCCAAAGACGGGAGATATCAAATATGGGACGTAAAATGTACGAAGGAGGGGCAAAGGATATTTTTAAAGAACTTGGAAACCAAGGGCGGTAAGTCGCGGAGGCGTTTGGTACCTTTAACAAATTTTTATTCCATCTTCAGGCCTTTTAACTATATCGGCGACTACACGGCAATAATTAATCCTACTAATAATATCATAATTGCGAAAATTTGCTAGTATGTAAGTTTTTAAGTACGTTTGCGCGTGTGTGCGTGCGTGCATGTGTGTGTGCGTGTTACTCCTGTGCGCTAGGATAGATGGGGTAGCTGGACGTCTGGAATAACACATAGGCCAATTTTTTATCTCGATATTAACGTATCCGAGTAAGTTTTAATTCATCTGCCAGATCTAGTGGTTCATGCAAGCGAAGTTGCGGGTTGAGGCAAGTCTTGGACAATTTTTTTGTTCAATTGTCTGTTCCAGAGGTGATTCGTCTACATTTTGTCACCATCCGATTGCTTAAGTAAATACTTTTACTCACATTTGAAATAGCTTATTTTACCAAGCTGTCTGATATTACTAATTTTAGATTGATACCAAATATGTATGCAACATAAAAAATAAACCGGCCAAGAGCGTGTCGGACACGCCCAAGGTAGGGTTCCGTAGCTATTACAAAAAATTCAAGTAACATTTCTCTAAGGATTTCGTATTGTGTACGGAATCTAAATAAAAAATAAAAAAATAAAAATAAAAAATGATTTATTGTACAATCAACTTGAATCAAAATACAATGATCAATAAGTATGGAAAGTTTGTACAGAGAAGTCGCGGGAATGGTCATCTTCCAAGTTTAGGAATATTTTATACTTTAGGCTGTTATTTATTCTTAAACTACTACTTAATAATTCTCATGCAATCTTAGCCGTTGTAATTTTCCTTGTTAATTTGATGTACTTACTAGCATCATGAATTTTTTAAAAATTTTCCACCCAACAGTTTGGGGGAGGGACGCTCAATTTTAATGAAATTTTGCACTTTAAAGTTGAATATTTCGCAAACAGATCACAATATAAAAATCATCCTGGTTTTAAAAGACCTATCCAACGATACCCCACATTATAGGGCTAGTTAAGAAAAAAAACACCGCCACTTTACACCTATGGCACTATATTCATGCCAAATTACAGCTTTCTAGTACGTTCTCTCGGCTTACCCGCGGACGGACAGACACACAGACGGACAGACATAGCGAAACTATAAGGGTTCCTAGTTGACTACGGAACCCTAAAAAGTACCACTAAGTAAAAAAAAACCTAAGGCTGCCTGTCCACTGAATCAGAGCAAGGTAGCGGAGCGAAGCGAGAGGGTAATGCAATCCGGAGCGGAGTTGCGGACTGTTTTTCCTTTCACAGAGCTACTTCGCTTCCCCGCTCGCGCTCGTTTCCTCGCCCCGCTTCACCGCTTCCCCGCTCGCACATGTTTCTTCACCTCGCTATTAGTGTGTATTTATATCTCGCTCACCACTCCGCTGCCTCGCGCCGCTTCAGTAGATAGGCAGCCTAAGGATCTGGTTCTACGTTTACAGCCATAAATATCTTCCGAGAAAGCAAAGATGCTATGGATGTGATGGTGGAGGGAATGCGGAAGTGCCAAGTTGAGAAGCTTCTACGCGAAAGAGACATCCCATTTGAAGTGTCAACGGATAAGACAGCACCTGTGCCGTACTACCCGTCGCCCCCTCCTTCGCCAACGCGTCGGCGGCCGAATAGCCCCCCTCTCCAGCGGCCGTCGTCACCTTACAGCAGACTGTCTTATGATGCGAAGAATTTACAAAGTAATCAACAAAAAGTACAGTTAGACCACTGAAACTCTAGCAACTCTGCACTGATCGTACCTCCGATTAGAGCCTATATGCTAGCTGGCGCGGGTTCACGGAGCAGACGCACGCCTACGGGCGCGGGTACAGGCCACTACGGAATTCGAAAAACGAAGATCGTGTCGTTCGGTCCTTCTGACACTTATACTATTTAATACGAGAGCGAGAGGGACGGTACGATACGAACTTCGATTTTCGAACTTCGGAGTAGGCCCTCAGGTAAAATCCGTCGCACGGGACGTGTACTCGTACAGTTAGCGCTGCTCATAATATTTTTCAATAGGCGTCCACCCGCTCCGTGCAAACCGCGTCAGCCAGCGTAAGCCCTTAGACTCTACGGCTTAGAGGATATAAGGATGACTAACGATCCCTGCAGTGGTCCTGTCAAATAAAATATAAAGAACCAATGTTAGTATTCGATAAAACATGCTGGATCTATTACATTTCAAATATAATAGATGCTGCTAAATAAGTATTTGAGACTAACGGTATTTAATGTTACAGAACGTGTGCTGGATTGGAAGAATTACTATCCATTGCATCTCATATATAACTTCATGATGGATTTAGAAACTCAATTTCCGTCAACATGTACTGTTAGTTCTATAGGTAAATCGGTTGAAGGTAGGGACATAAAGGTTGGTATTTCATAGAACCATAATAATTTTCGTTACAATTCCTGTAGGATTCTAATTCATAATCTAATCAGATTTGCCTGGAATTAATGACGTAGAAAACGAGATGTCCTCTATAATAATTAATATTTCTGGAATAGTGTAACTGTACCAATAGAATTTCCTTCTTTTGTACATATATATCCTCTTAGCACGAATTTTATATTTATTTCTTACAGATGCTGAAGATATCGAATAGTGACGCGAATAACACAGGAGCTTGGCTAGATGGCGCTATTCATGCGCGGGAGTGGATAAGTACATCAGTTGTAACGTACATTGCCAATTATATCGCCAACAACTTCAATAATCTCCCAAAATCTATGACTAATAAAGACTGGTAAGGCTTATAGAAAAATAAACTCGGATAACCGACGTCTTAAATCGAATTTGGTTAACATTTTTCGTGGTAACTCGTAGCCCTTCCTTCCTACTTTCTCTTTCTTATTTTCTCTCCCTTCTTTCTTATTCCTTCGTAGTTTAATGTTCAAATTTTTGAACTGGTAAGGCTTTGAAGACTGGTAGGTTTCCCCTATAGACAAGTATAACTTTTTCGTCGGATCTCTTATAGTAGCAGGTTTATAACGAATCTTGAGATACCTACTTTCTGATACTTCATTATAAATCTTAATTGCGACCATTGTCTGAACCTAGATACATACAGATACAGAATCCCTGATTGAGACAGCCTTGATTGAGTTATAGATGTGGGTACGAACTGAATCGAGTACCAGCGTAGAACTTTTCATAATCAATATGACATCAGTAGCACAAAAGTTCCATCGTGGTACGCGATTTAGTTTCTTTGGCTGTACATGTATGTACGTACATCTCCAACGAATTGCAGGTTCTTTGTTCCTGTTCTGAATCCGGATGGCTATGAATATTCTCATGCCACCGATCGCATGTGGCGTAAGAATAGATATCGGATGGGCCACACCGTTGTCGGGGTAGACCTTAACAGAAACTTCGGGTATGGATGTAAATTTTTGCTAAGATATTATAATATAAGTATACCTCTCCAGTGCTGTGGCTATTCAGAAACACTGGAGATAGTCGATTGGTATGTCAGTGATATAAAAATTGTTACAGCAATAGTTGGGGAAAGTCGTTAGAATTTTCATCAAACGACCCAACTCATGCCAACTTTCGAGGTGAAGAACCATTTTCGGAGCCTGAAGCTGCTGCTGTTAAGGTAAATTTTACAGCATGTTGATGTTTCATTAAATCTTGATTGGGATTTGTTCTTAATTATAATAATTTGCAGGATTTGATATTGTACTCTGGTACGCCGTTCAAAATATTTCTTACGTTCCACGCTTACAGCGAGGTGATAGCGTTCCCTTGGTGCTTCACGCCTGAACCATGTCCTGACTATGTAACCTTGCTTGAAGGTGCTACTGCCATGGCAAAGGTAAACTCCCGTGGTATATCTCAGTGTCCATATTTCTTTACAATTCGAAATACACAAAGAGTTCTAATAGTTCTGTATCAAAAATGGATACTATGTTAAGTATATTCAATAAGAATAAGAATGGTTTATGATTGAATATAGAAACACCAATGCATCTACTTATTCTACCTTTTGCATCGTGAGCTGAATGATTACGTAAAAAACTTCAGTCTGTTTTAATCTTCCTTGAGATTATCAGATTTTCCATTTCCAGGCCATGTATGCTACCAGCGGGCGTATGTACAAAGTTGGTAACTTTAAAGACTTGATGTATAGTGCTTGCGGGACCAGCATTGACTGGAGTTATGGAACTGCGCGAATACCCTTCTCATATCTCGTAGAACTGAGAAGTAAGGAGTACAGATTTTTATTGCCAAAAGAAGAAATCACCGATTGCTGCAAAGAAACCTTAAGTGGTGTGATGGCTTTAGCTGATTTTGTGGATAAACAAAAGTGTACGACTTGCAACGTTGATGTTAGAAAACTACGCTGAGTTGACTGTGAGCAGAAGATGTAAAATATGATTTTATGTGGTGCAAAAAAAATTGTGAATAGCTTTGTTAAAAATATACAATTATGAAGTTATAGTTTTTTTTTTACTGACTACTTCAATCCGATTATATGTTGGCTTCTGGTTAATGTAGCGTAAAAATGGCTTGGACCATTTTGAGAATTGAGGCATCGTTAGGTTTTTGCAGTGATTGTTCATTTCATCATTGATATCTTTTTTTTTATTTAATGACTTCCTCACAATCCCTCGAATCAAACATTAAAATTGAAACACAATTTAAAATGGACAAAACTTATCTATTGTTCACTAAACTTTTTCACATTTTTATACGTTGCACTAAAACACTTGAGACTGTTTAGTTTATTAAACCAGGCCTCTTTTTTACAATCTTCACATACATCATTCTCTTCAACATTCAAAATTATTTTTACAAAGCATGGTTCACTTCTTCTTTCGCAAATATGAAGGACCATCGACGTATTCCATTAAACTTTGGACTCCATTCCATGATTCCTCACATGTCGATAATATTTTGTCCCTTGGCAGTTTGAACTTATTTTTTTTGCTAGGCAGTTCTATCATGAATGAGTACGGGATCTTAGCTACTGAGTAACTCCAGTCCGTGGCTGTACCACAAGCGTAGTATGTCAGGTCTTTTGTACTGCCGACTTTGTACGTCATCCCACTTGATTTATGGATTGCCTGTAAACTTAGATCACGTTAATTTTATGGTGGTTAGTTTCATATTTATCTCATAGCAAAATCTGAAAGTAGTCCTTAGATAATTAGTTCTATCCCTTGAGTAAATAAAAATTTCAACCTACAAAACATATAGGTGCAGTCGAGGAAACTGAATCACGTAGCAGGGTGGACCTGGTACCTTTGTGCTACTAATGTCATGTTAACATTTAACATATTTGCAAAAAAATCATAGCGATATTGACTACGAAAAGGTAATTCCCACCAGGATGATTCCGGATCCTTGACTTTATGTAACATAACCAGGGATCGGACAAAAAGTGCCGATGACGTCAAACCACTTATAGCATGATTTCAAATAGTATTTTTGATTTTCAAAACAATTATCACTTATCATTTATCAACCTCTTTATTAAATGATATGAAATTGATTTTATTCACTGAATTCCATTGATTTATTTACGATTATTGTATTACTTCATTAATGCTACTTTGTTACTACATGTCACACGGAAGTTTAAATAAAAAAATCATCTTGTGTGCAAGATTACGTCATTTTTACGTCATTCGCACTTTAGTCCGACCCCTGCTGATAACTAAAGGTGGAATAAAAACTAAATGACAGTTTAAGACAAGGATCATCTTTTAGTTATCGGGAACTATCTTTTAGTTATCTCTTAACTATTAAACACAATTTTCCATCAGTTTCACTTTTAACTATAGTTAAATATTGTCTGTGAATTCATATACTCGTAATTACCCTGGCCATCCTTATTCCTGCTTCCATCAAATTCAAGTAGTCCGGACACGGATCTTTTTTGTATCCCCATGGAAAAATTATCAGCTCAAAGTAGCTATGAAACGACAGAAACACCTTGAATGGGGTCGGTGAACCTAGAATAAAATCCTGAAATATTGCATTTTTTAGTATCTGTTATTCCAATTGTTTATTCCAGTAACTGAAACAATCTTACTCTAACAGCTGCCGTTTCTGGTTCTGAAAAAGGGGCAGGTCCTCTGTAAAATACGTTTTCTGGTGTATCTGACGAACCTTCTTCACCATTGTGGCCCCATCCATAACTGCCAAATACCATAATAAATAAAATTAATCATATTTAGAACTGCGTTGAAATGATGGTTGCTTTGGGTTAGTATCACTTCGTCTAAAAAGCAGCGGTCTAAGAAGCACGTGGTCTAAAAAATCAACTGGTCTAAGTAGTCAGTGGTCTAAAACCCAACTAGTCCTAACCTGTCCTGTTTATGTCGGAAACTTTAAAAATATAGGTTAGGTTAGAATTACGGCCTCTATAGGTATTCTAAACTTGGAAATTTTAAAATATTAAATAAGGTAAACGTAAGAGTGCTCGGCACTGTCCCAATAGTTGGCTTCTTTAATCTCATGTCATTATCAATAGAAATGACCGCAGGGTGTCGTCTACCTTAGCAATATTACTTACTATAGGTAGAGTCATTCACGATGACGCGTGCCGTGGTTCTTATTACAATGTCATTAATGTCTAATTTTGACAAAATCACGCATCTACGTGGATGGCACTAGGTATAGTAAGATGTGAATACCTAAAGTTTCTATTCAGATCGACTCCCACGCAGTGTCCGTCATAAATGGCTCTATTCTTTCGCCACATTCTATCGTGAGTATGCGTGTACTCATAACCATCTGGATTTAGTACTGGTACGATATACCTGGAATTATTCAGTAATATGTAAAACTTCTATAGTGTCTTAGAACACGTCGACAACTTTAATACCTTCCATTTTGATTATCTGGTGATAAATAAATCATCATTGTTAAGTAAAATGTCTTTATCAATACTTGTCTACGAAAATAATGTCTTCAATTCAAACTGCAATAAATACCAATAAACATAAACTTTTCGTTAACAGCTTTAGAAACCTGTAGAAATTCGAAACTATTTGACTTTTTTTCATTATTTTGTAAGCCAAAGCTTAAACAAATTTTTGTCTACCTTCACACAAAGGAGTTACGTATACCAAATTTCATCCATATCCATTTAGCTGTTTAAACGCAAAGGAGTAATAATACATGCATGCACGCACATACTCACAATGAGGGCTATCGCGTATGAATTCGCCACTAGAGGCGCTAGTGTAGCGTGAGGTCTCCGAAATGTCAAATCTCATAGTTTTTGGCTGAGCTACGCGGGTTTATTTAAAATTAGAATAATTTTGTGAATATTTTGCAATATCTGAAATTAATTATGGCAAATATGCGTTCCGGGGCAATGAATGTATGTGTTTTGAGACAGTTTTGTCTTTCGGAAACCTTTGTCCTCCCTTTTTTCCGAACAAAACGGGGACTATGCAACACTGTGGCATGCTCGATATTTTTATGGTACGGTTTTAAGGTGTATTAAATATGATTTTAATCTAAACTTTGTTTTCACGCCCGTAATAACAGGCTTTGAAAGCCATACTTAAAAACCTCACGCAACAGTGCGCCATCTAAAACGATAGCCCTCATTGGTAGAACGTTGGTGTCATTATAATAGAAATTCTTACCAGTCTTTATTAGTAAGATGTTCAGACAAGTCGTGGAAGTTCCTGACAATGTAGTCGGCTATGTAAGTGACGACCGCTGTAGTGATCCACTCGCGAGGGTGTATCGCGCCGTCTAGCCACACCGGCGTGTTGGTGGCGTTGCTGTTTGATATCTTCAACATCTCAAAAGTATAAATTGATTAGACAAAATTGTAGTTACAAGTACAGACTTGTGTATCAGGGCACCTTTGTACTACTAATGTCATAGTGACATTCCATACATCTGCCGAAGAAATCATAGTGAAATTGATTATGGAAAGGTTTCTTCTTGGTACGTGATTCAGTTTCCACGACTGTAAATCCCAAAAGACCTAAATCAGACCACCCTGAATTAAAATAGAAGTTCTAGGTCTGGTAAACTAGTTTTGGGAAAAAAAACAAAAGTGGTCTGATTCCCGTCCCATGCCCATGGCAACGAGAAAGTTTACGTTTACAGATTTAATCTTGACATATTTAGTCTAGAAGAGACCACTTTATAAATAGGTCTGCTTTTAGCTACCTATGACATGATAGGATGACATCTATCGACCAGTTGGTAGAAATGAGATGCAGAGAGGAACGGATCATCAGGAGTGCAGAGCAAAGGAGATCCGGAAGTAAACTCATTTAAGACTGTTAATTTATACCCTGATTTAGTGTGTATATTAGATTTTTTTTGTACTGATTTGTGGTGTGCAATAAAGAATACTTGTATTATATTGTATTGTATGATAGAGTCTAGACTGGCATGTTGAGGAAAATCCCATCAAAATTATGTTTCTTCTTTGTCTCTCTTAATCATGATCATGAATTAAGTATTCATATCTTTGTTTCTTATGTAAAACAGTTCAAAGATTTTTTTATGGTTTGTTACCTTAATTGATCGACCTTCGATTGATTTTCCAATAACACTAACTGTACAAATGGCAGGAAAATCTCTTTCTAAATCTTCAACGAACGAGTTAATTACACTTAGTCTGTGATATTTCTTCCAATCCATAATTTTTGCTGTGAAATCAAAGATTTTGCTACGTAAAATAATGTATGGACTTAGTACGAAATTTAGTAATAAAGAGGGTACTTACTATTTAACGTGAATTTGTAACTATGCTTACAAAGAAGCCATTGTTTATATTTGGGGTTCACACACTTACCGCTGTCGCCGTACTCTGAAACATGTTAGTGACACTTAATTTGTTCAATATTTATTCTTGTGTATTGAAAATAACTATTAATAAAGGATTTAAGTGTCAATTAACGTTTCTGAGTAGGGTAAGCTACCCTAAAATCAGCAATTCTATTCTAATCTAATCTTGTTAATTTTTTCAATCTTAATTATGACAGATCTGTTTCGAAAATCGATGTGCAACTAGACGAGTATAAACTAACCAACAAAAAGTTAGAAAACCCTTGACATTGTCACTTCAAAGTTCAATATCTCAAAAATGGCTGAACCGATTTTGATAAAACGTGTCTAAGAACCATCACTAGAAAATCTGATTTCAAATAAAAAAAACGCATCTAAATCGGTCCACCTGTTTAAGAGCTACGTTGCCACAGACAGACACAAAGACTCACATAGCGGTCAAACTTATGATAAAGAACCATTAGCACTACATCAAATTACATTTTTAAAATGTGAAAGGACATACCTTCAGAAGTGAACAGATCTGTGCTTAATTAATAAGAAAGAAAATGATAATTTTGGAGGGGAAGAGGAGAAACCACTAGTCTAATGTCTATCAATCACTATAAAAATCAATAAGTAATTACTTTTTTTTCTTTTTAGTTTATGACGTGGACAAATTTGCTTCATGCCTGAAGTGAGACACTTATTAATGTCTTCGAGTGGAATACAGTTAGCTGTAACAAATATAGTTATTTGTGTCATAAGGGAGCAAAATGGTGTATTTACGGCGAGGGCGTACATTCAAGGATTCAAGTGTTAACGCCCAAGATGAAAATAATTTTGCTCCCGAGTGGCTCATACAACTTTTCACACCGAGCATTAAGAAACTTGAAAATACAATTCTAAATATAATGAAAGAGCAACCAGCATAGAAAATGGCGTGGTTTTATAATTATCAACTTCAAAAAATTGCATTTGCAATAAAACACTTAGAAAACCCTTGAACAGAAAAGTTACACTTTGCTCCTTCTCGTCAGGGAGCAAAAGTTACTTCTCTGAATGAGAGGTGTGAAAAAGTTATTTGTGTCACAAGGGAGCAAAATGGTGTATTTATGGCGAGGGCGGTACATTGAATCCAGAATGTAGCGAAGGATTCTACAATAGAATCCTGAGCGTAGCGAAGAATTCTACCTATAGTAGAATCCTGAGTGTAATGAGGGATTCAAGTGTTAACGCCTAAGATGAAAATAATTTTGCTCCCGAGTGGCTTATACAACTTTTCACACGAGCATTAAGAAACTTGAAAATGAAAACAATTCAAAATATAATGAAAGAGCAACCAGCATAGAAAATGGCGTGGTTTTACAATTATCAACTTCAAAAAATTGCATTTGCAATAAAACACTACTCGTTCAGAGAGACATTGAAGAAGATGTGGCTCACACTAGTTCCTTGATTATTTAGTAAGTAATTATCCTTTATACTTGTATTATTGTATGTAAATGTGTGTATTTATGTATTTTAATTTATATTTAGTTATAAATATATTAATGTTTTATATATGTGTTATATATTTATTGTATATAGTTAAGTATTTGAGGTTTATATATGCATTTATATTTATTCAAATGTTTTGCTCTATTTGTCGATCCTTGTTTTTTGGATTGCTCCTCTACCACTCAAAGGTTGACTGGCAGAGATCCCTGCAGGGATAAGTCCACCTTTGTACTTAACACAACTTTTATTTATGTAACCTTTTTGTTTTCCCTTTTTGTACAATAAAGAGTATAAACAAACAAACAAACAAACAAAACACTTAGAAAAGCCTTGAACAGAAAAGTTACACTTTGCTCCTTCTCGTCAGGGAGCAAAAGTTACTTCTCTGAATGAGAGGTGTGAAAAACATGTTTTCTTTATCATCACGTCCATAATTGAACACTAGGCCTCTCCATGTTTACCTTGTCGTGGTAATATCTTATTATCTATTTATAATTTTCAATACAGGCAAGTTTTAAATCGATGTAAAATGAAATATACTTGGGTAAAAATAACAGTGATAAAAGTTGTAAGAAGATTTAATCGGTAACTGATTTTGCCTGTGAAGATTTGGTCTGGATTAAAAGTCATACAAAATAATTCCCACAAAGTCACAAAGCAAACTAAATTAATGGTTTTTACTTATGTTATGGCTGCTTTGGAGAGAAATGATTGCTACCACCATCTTGCTCGCTAATCCTGCCGTGAAGCAACAGTGCTTGCACTGTTGTGTTTCAGCGTGGAGAGTATGACAGGCGGTAAAATTACTGGCACGTGAGGTATCCCATCTTAGGCCTCTAGGTTGGCAACGCGTCTGCAATACCCCTGGTGTTGCAGATGTTTATGGGCGGTGGTGATCTCTTACCATCAGGAGACCCACTTGCTCGTTTGCCATCCAGTCGAATAAAAAAAAATGAGAAACGTTTGCGAGAAGCTCATTAGTTCTCAAGATTTAACTGTATGAATTAACGGTAAACAATTACTTTGCTATGGACTTCCGCAAAGTACCGCCTGCTTCAATAAAATATTTTTCACTTCTCGCATGCTCTTAAAATGTTATTTTAGTATCTGCATATTGGGACTAAAGCTCCTTATTAATCTCTAGGGACTAAAGTATTTTTTAAATTTACTCTGGAAATCCCTAAACAGCCAGTCACGGTGTTTATGAATGGAGGATTATCGCCATATTCATTGATTTTGTATAAACACGATTAATTGTTATATTAAGGATGAATTCATTTTATTATGCATAGTCCAATTAGTTTCAAATAGTTTTCAAGTTTGAATCTGTTGGCTAAATTTGCAACTATTTAAAGCATCACTACAAAAAAAAACCACGGAACAAATTTTAAACAGATGTCCATTACCCGTATTGAGCGTACGTTGTAAATAAGTAACATGTATTATAATTTTGTATAGAACGTGTTTTTTTTTCTCGCATTCAAAGTGAAAAGTAGAGTGTTTAACGCGAGACTAAACAACCACAGTGACACTCGAATTATAACCACCCTCGCTTTGCTCGGGTGGCTAAACATCTCGTGTCATATGGCTTGTTTTAGTCCCTTGTGGAACAATCTACTATGATTGTACAATATTGTATTTAAGTATTAGCTTTGCTCGGGCTGGAACTCGGTAACAAGCGTTTTTCCAGAAATAAGACCATGCTAAATCGATTTTTCATCCCCAAAAACCCCGACATACCCAATTTCATCGAAATCATTGGAGCCGTTTCCGAAATCCCCGAAATATATATTATATATTTATATATACAACAATTGCTCATTTAAAGGTATTAGATTTCAACGTTACCTTTGCCTCGAGCGCCTATCCTGGTCTGCGTGGAATTCTCAAGCTTGAGTGTCCTGACTGAATTCATCGGATCATCATCATCTTCACCATTGACAAGTATGATGATTTTATCATCTTTGCTTTCTTTACTTTCTTTCTTCTTGGCACCATGCGCCCGACGAGCTCGATGCTCCATTTTGACATTCATTATGTCTTAGGTTTGAATGCTTTTATCTGAAAAATACAAAAAAATCATTACTATTGCCGCTGAACCGCTATTTCTCAAGTACTAAGATTCTCTTCTTCTTTATAACGTTTTAAACTTTCGTGATTTTCACTCATAGTCAAAATACCACCAACGGGACTTATCACGCTAACACACACGAGTAATATTTACCTCGACGTTTCGGCAACATTGCTCGTGTGTGTTAGCGTGATAAGTCCCGTTGGTGGTATCTCGTCTTCTTTGTCGGTATCACTCTTGACAGAGTGGTCGTGGTCATCACTTCAGGTGGTGGTGGCAAGCTTCACAACACGCCGCCACTCCTCCCTGATGGCCGCCTTCCTCGTGCATTCATGTAGTGATGATGAGCCATTTACTGCCGATTTTATTTGGTCAGTCCTTCCATAGGCGATCTTCCTCGTGGCCTGGTACCCTCAACCTTTCCCTGGATCATAAGTCGCTCAATAGCCACCTCCCCTCGGCAGCATACGTGACAAAAAAATAGTTAACTAATAAGTAGATACTTAGCTAAGGTTACCTAACTACTATCACAGAACAATTAATAATTTAAATCACTCATTATTTGCCCGTGCTTGATACACGTGCTAATATCTATTAGTAGCTGTGGCACTAAACATGTTTTCGTACTCCTTTTGTGCATTTCTTTCGGTAGGGATAGAGGCATAGCATTCATGGGATAAACCATAAGTTTTTACAGTTCAGACTCCTATAGCGACGGCACTGTCAAATATGGGTTAGAAATTGGATCCGGTGGACGAGATTCTATCAGTAAGTAGTAAAATAAGTTGCTCAGTAAAAATAACAGCATAAACTCAGAAACAAGTAGCTATATGGCTTTTGGCGACAATAGGGCTATCATGAGTACATTTTACACGTTAAAAATGATATTATTTCGTGATAGAACTGTCGTGAGTTCTTGTTCTTACCTTCTCGCATAGTGATAACTGAAATTTAGACCGAAATTTTGCATTTTGTAACTTTCCAAATTTCCTTTATCAGGTGGGTTTGAGAAGTAATGTCACGATGACAAGTAAGGTTTTGTCATGATGGCTATGGTTAGGTTTGTTAAAGAGTTTGGTAATTGCCGTGTTTATTTAAGTATCATGGGAGCCCTGCCACATGCAGATCTTTTGGACGGGGTCTTCTTTTTATTATTTTTATAGTAATAATAATAAATAATTTCATGTCTCATTCTGAGAGGAGGCCTGTGCCCAGCAGTGGGACGTATATAGGATGAATAAATGTATTATACTTAAAAAAAAGTAAACTTACTTTTCTGATAGAAAGCTAGTGAGGAATATTTATTTTGATGAGAATAAGTTTTTTTTTTTTCAATTTACTAGGTACTTTTTAATGCTGAGGATTTTTATTTTTTGTGGGGATTTCCGATCATGAGCCTTGAATATAGCATTTAGTCGCGTGTTCCGAATTCTCACGATGGAATCGGATATATTGTATTACTGCACTTCGTTTTTTTACATTAATAATAATAATAATCGTTTATTGTTTTCTCCACCACCAAGTAAGTAATTACAAATAACAGTCCCAATAAAATCATAAGACAAAGAATCGCGTGGAGGAGACTGGTGCCCGAACTAGGAGGGCCCTGTGTGTCAGGTCACCAGGTCTCCGACCTTCAGATGTCTGGTGTTATCATGCTATTTGTAGGTATGTAAATATACATTGAGTAGCTAATATTATCGGAATGTTATTCTCAAAACCTTATTTTAAAATAACGAAAAATTTAATAAACTAATGACTACTCATGTGTGTGTGTGTGTGTGTGTGTGTGTGTGTGTGTGTGTGTGTGTGTGTGTGTGTGTGTGTGTGTGTGTGTGTGTGTGTGTGTGTGTGTGTGTGTGTGCGTGCGTGCGTGCGTGCGTGCGTGCGTGCGTGCGTGCGTGCGTGCGTGCGTGCGTGCGTGTGTGTGTGTGTGTCTGCGTGCGTACAAGCGCTATTTAAAATAGCAATAAGGTAAGTTTAAAATTAATTTGTCCAGCATAATATTTGTTGGCTAAGAAATCGACACTAATAACAGGTAGCTTTTCTGTATCAGTGTTATCCAACTTTTGTAGCCACTTTGTAACAAGTATCTTGCATCGGTTTCTAGTTAGGGAATATAAAGACAGGGCCGCATTTAGTTTATCATAGAGGAAACCACCTAAGAAGCAGAAAAACTTATGTGAAAAGCAAGATTTTTCTTTGGTTGAAGGGCAGACCATAGCTTTTCTACGTTTGACAGACGAGGCTGCGGGTGCATACCTAGGTTAGGAAAGAATGAGTTTGAGGACTGTATGTAGGATAAATAATTGCCTCACAGTGAGAACTGTTGGGAATAAGTATGGAAGCGAGTGGCTGACCTTCAGAATTGCTCTTTGGGCTCTCTCAAGTTTTAGGATGCAGTAGGACAGTATGTATTGGCATAACGCAAAGTAGACGCACTTAGAAAGAAGGTAAGCAATCTTGACGTGTCTTTTTATTGAAAAACACTTTTGAAAAATAAGTCACAGCAAATAGTAACAATTAGCCAGGACAAATGATCATTTACATGCTTTTGGTATAATAAGTAATAGCTACTGATTTTTTAAAAACGTTTGCCCTTTTTCTAAAGCTTAAAAAACGAAGTATATGTACACTACGAGCACATCTGGCAGTCTAATTCGATACTACCTACCTACTTACATTTCTGTTAGCTGCTACTAATATTCACAGCGCTTAAATACAGTGAATTGAGCCGAAACTGCATACATTTATTCAAAAGAGGTAAAAAGCTGACGAAACTACGGCACATTTTGTATCGAGATTAGAAAACCGCGAGCCGGCCACGGCGACCGGCTCGCCCTGCAGGGCTACTACGAAACTCGAAACTCGAAGTTCGTATCGTACCGTCCCTGTCGCTCTCGTATTAAATAGTATAAATGTCAGAGGGACCGCACGACACGAAGTTCGAGTTTCGTAGTAGCCCTGCTGTTTTGGCTGTTCGCTTCTGCTAAATACTTCGCAATTCTGACTGATTATATATTCTAGAAACGAGTCAAGTGATACAATATTTTAGACTATCGCGGTCATTACTAATTGTATGACTAATTAAAGAGTTTTGTTCCTAGTACGTTGATTTTACTGAAGCTCGATATTTCGGCACAGTTGCATGCGCCATGATCACGAGACGACTCGTCGTACGCGGAACAAAACCCGAATTTAATTCATAAAATGAGTCAAGTGATTATATCTTGATTATATGATAGTTTTTTTTACTTTATCATTCTTCTTCTTCATCTTATACAAAATTGTATAAGAAACTCTTAACTGCCTTTACTTACGATTACAATACGCACATAAAACTATGTATAAAATTTTTACGTAGAGCCAATGGGATACATATATCACTGCAAATTTGTGTAAGTATATGTAGTACATTATTGCCAAGGCCGGGAAAAAGCGATTCGTGGATGAGTAGAGTTTGACGGATGAAGCGTAGTTGAGTCCGTCAATAAATACGAATCCACGAATTGCCATTTCCGTTGAGGCATATATATTGCTTTTCTCCAATAATGCGAGGAAATAAAGCAAAATTGTTAACATACTGAATTGAATGCTTGGGCACAGCTTTAAATTTCTTATTCTTATACTTTCTCGCGATACTTTTTTTGCTATTTCATTATTAATAATAATTTAATTTAAAATAAAATTGTATAATATCCTCAAAATATAAATTTAAATGCAATAAAGCTTTTTATAGCTAAATTACAGTATACTCGTAAAGCGTTGCGTGAACGTTTTTACTTAATTCGGCAATTTACTTTTGTTACCTTTTTTCGATGTTTGAATTGTGCTTGAACTCGTAATATTTTGGATTGAATTATCGTAGTCAAAACGTGCATTTTAAAAGTAAAAAAACTATACGCTAATGGAATTTCATACAATTTCCATTTTCATTCCAAGTGTTTTTTTTAGAATGCAACAATTCTATAAGGAAGAATTTCGCGTATCATATTTGAGACAGTTAGGCGGACATTTCCGAGCATATTGGAGAAAATACAAATTAAAACTTAAATCTAGATTTCTTAAAATACTCCACTGATTTCTCTGACAGCTTTTTAAGTTTTTAGAACTATTTTGGTATCACAGCAGCATGCATCTACGAATTGAAGGAATAGTACTATACTCGATCGAAATGTAGCTGCTAGCAAAATAACACGCCCCAACTTTCCCCACTCGACTCTGCGCCGTTTTCACCAGACACTAATTGCAGACAAATGAGATTGATACGGACGGTCATGCCTGTCCGATTGTCTGCTTTTTACACTTCTAATCTTCCTAATTTGACGCAGGAAAAGCGGTGAAGAAATGGAAGTGAAATGTTACGCGCTATGTTACTAGCGGCTTTTTGGCCATTTGCGTTTTATTTTTAACGCGATGGAAGAAGGACGTTATAAGTTAGTTTTAGGTATGTTTGTTTATCTATACATTGAATTGAACTTAATTTAATACGGTGTAATACAATAGTATAAAAAAAATACACATTATTCAAACCATGTCGGTCACTCTACTAGTTTTCGGCACTGCTAGATCAGATTCAATGTCTGAACACCTTAAAATATTGAAGACTATATTACCACTTAAAAGTGAACGATACAATACAAAATTAAATGAATTTGAAGGGGGTGAATAATAACCAGGGTTTTTTATAAGCTTCGTAAGCCTAATAGTCCGAAAACTGTTAGACATTTTAGAATTTAAGATTGAGTAAAAACATGAAACATTTTGTTTAATTTTATCTTAACACAAAAACAGATTTAGCTGAACTGTAGGGGAGGGTAACCAATCTTTGAGTTTTTAATACTACTAGGTACGCAATTTTGATCGCAAAACTGAAATGAAACTGAAATTTTCAATACCTTTAAAGTGTCTGAGGAGTAAAAGGACAGAGAAGGACAAAGTTTAGTCAAGTGGATCAGTCAGGTGTTTTCAAAATATTATTCAGAAGAACGGAAAGAACCTCATATTTTGCCTGCCACTTTTTTGCCTGTCCATCCATTATGTCTGCCTGATTGTCTGTCCAGACCCTTTTTTTCTGCAACGCGTGGAGTTATTAAGAAAACTTTCAATTTGAAGTCATAGAAGAACACTCAGCGAAAGCAGAACCATGCTAAACCATGCAAACTTATCTACCCATCTAACCTAGAACAAGAAATTAACTAAAGGAATTTCTTTGCTCACCCGCGACCTTTTGATATGGACCTCCGCAAAGTAACGCCTGATGTAATAAATTATCTAGAACAAGAAGTTTCAAGGCACCCCAAGACTGACACGTAGGGTTAGTGACTTCGATTATCGTCAAGGAGTAATTAACACGATTACTGCGATAGTGGCGTGAACTGGCGCCCTAATTGAAACGCAGGGCGTCTCGGCCCGCTCTGTTTATGGCAGCGCCTTGCCGTAAATATGTTGCTAAGTGATTGCAAATTTTCTTGCAATTGCATCAAGATTTTGTAAGTGCGGAGACTTACTTTTTCGTAAGTCTACTATCAGAAATAAAGAAAGAATAAATGTATATACCAAAATTCGGCACAACAAACAAAAAAATATAACTAAAAAACAGAAAACCTTATGTAACCTTATATATTAAACAGGAAGAAAGAGGAGAAAAGAGAAATTGTACCGAAAGAAGTAAAAAGGGCCATACTCAGCGAATTGCCACAGCAACCCGCAGCGCTGGTTTTCAGTATGACCCTTTGACTTACAACTAAACTTAAAAAAAAAAACTAGCGCCGCAACGGCACGAACGTTAGAGGGCGTCATTAACCAGGAAAACAATAATTAATAAAAACAACAAGAAATAAAACAATCGCATTACCTAAAATTAAAAGTTAAAGTCGGATAGTTACTAATCATTATTTTTTGTATGGCAACACTTGCGCGGTCAAACATTATCAATTTTTATAGGTAACAATTGTAATGCCAGCAACTCTTACCACTGAGACACAAAAGGCTTAAATTTAACCTATGTTATGTATAACTAATAACTGTGATCAGTTCGGTCCACTATATAAAATTGCGCTCAGCCCGAGTACCGTCATATTTTGTTTATCACCCATTCTTTCAACATGCCCATATCATTGAAGCAACCTTTCTTCCACAACAGCTATGCACCTGAACAATTATCACTTACCTTGTCGTTGTAGTCATACCTCGTGATGGATCCAGACTCAATTAATCGCCCTAACTTCACAACGTGTGTGATGTGTGTGATTCCAGTGTGTGTGCACAAACACAGTTTGTGAGCGTAATTGCTCAAAGAGATGACTTCATAAGTACCTACCTATGCGGTTCTGTTGGCCGATATGCAGATCTGTGGGAAATTTTGTTAGTATCTATACGATGTATTACTGTGAAACTACAGGACAGGATACTTATACTAAAAGGTTTGGTTTGTATATGGTGGAGTTTAGGAAAATTCGCTATCGCATAAGAAGGGTTAAATTACGAATTACTAAATGATTTGTTTAACAATTTGTTTACAGACTCTAAGGTAAGTACAGCAATATGCAATTGAGCAATTGTTTGTTCTGTAATAGGTCAATTTTATGTGATTTTCAAGAAAAAAAGAATTATTCCTACATAGATACTTTAACAAATTAATAAAATGGTAAATGTTAGTAGATTTGTTTGACGACCAACAGCCACTTAAAACGACCAAAACAGTATAGTTAGGTACCTGTCTGAGTAATATAGACAAAAGTATAAATATCTTTACCCAATTTTTGTAAAAAAAATCGGATTATTGAAAAAAAAGTCGTTTGCCGCAACTTATTTTCAATTTCAAAATTATCTTAATTCAAAATATACCAATATCTTCTGTAACAAAGGCGCCCCAGTATGTTCATGTTTGTTCATACATGAATTTTTCAACAACCCAAACTATCAAACTCAATCACCAACACATCTGACACTTAAAAAATGCCCCAAAATCAATCTCGCCCCTGCACAGCGAAATATTTTCCACCATCGTCCAATCACCTAGCCCCGTTGTCTCGGCGGTAATTTGGACAAATGAGCGCCGGCTCGGGACCAAATTAGATCTCGCTGGACCGAGATCGCGGCACTTGGCGAGCGCAGTTTGTATCGACCGAGATTCGGTGAGACTTGCCTGTGTAGATTTACGAGCATGTATTGTGTGAAGAAAATATTTTGCTTCAAACTTATGAGATTTGCACCCATAATCGGGTGGATCTTTTGTGTGCCATATTGAAATGTGTAAATTGGAACGTGAAAAATCTAATCAATGCCATCCTATTGCATATTGCTTACTTTGTAATTTTCTCTCTGTGTACCTGTTTTCTGTATTACTTACTATTTCTGGTAGGTATACAATATAGTCATTGTATTGTATTGTATAAAATCACTATGGCCTCGGGACTCAACAGACAAACAATACAGCATGTTTTTTGTTTAGCAGTCGTGTAATAAGGCTGACCTTCGGCGCAGTTTCTATTGCCAGAGATTTGGTTAAACTTGCCTGTTAACAGTGTATTGTTTGATCAAACTATATATATATTTATAAGTTTAAAACAAACTCACGGAATTTTTATTCATAACTTGACTTGTTGGATCGAAATTAACGTAAGCATGGCCATAGTTTAAATACATAAGAAATTCTATTTTATTCTCGTCACACAAAGCTTCCTTATAATTTCTTCCTGATATTAAAATTAGTATTCTTCAGCATTCAACAGTCATATATTCAAAAATTCAATTTGAGTGCCAGTTATTAGCGATACAGTTTTTTTTTTTATTATTACAAGCTTTTATATAAAATTTAGTTTGTTTGTTTATTTAGTATGTTGAACTACATGCGCAGGCCAGTATTATTGGACCATAGTTACGACTTATTGACGCGGTACAATACAACACTAAATTGGGGACGTGGATGCAAATCGATTTAACTTGTTTGTCTTGGAGCTAACCTGGGATTGGACATCTTCGATTCATAAATAATGCATAGAGTTATAAATATAGGCTTCTTTACTGTTCTTCGTTACTGTTTAGTAACTTAATTTAAGCTACAATAAAGAGATCATTTTTATTGGCAAAAGAAAAATTGTTTTTTTCTTAATGTACGTGTCTTATATTTTCTGATAATCCAACTAACGGACTAAAATATAATAAATAATATCACAATCTGGACTTTTCACGCTAACAAACAAGTAATAATTACCTCAACGTTTCGACCATATTACGGTGGCCGTGGTCACGAGTAGTAAAAAAGTAGAATAATATTTTTTTTTACCCAAGAAACTACCCAATTCTGCAAAGTTTCTTGCGACGCATTCTTCTTGGCAATTATAGTTTAAAAAGCTTTTTAAAAGAGCCCTTTACAATGTTAAAGAATAAACGTTTGGATTTTGAACACTTTCGAATTCGCAAAAACATGAAAAGGAAAAAGACTAGGCTCCCAGAAGTTGTCAGACAATTTTTTAAATCAGTATTGACCGGATGCAAATAAATACCCTGTTATCCCGGTGTTTAAACATTGTAGGGCGCCCTCCCGGCTCCTAATCAAAAAATTGAACTTTCAATAAAGGGAATCATTAATTCTACTTAGGGAGGGATCCCATAAGATCCTAACGAACCCCGCAAGAATTCCCGCTGTTTTTTTTCTTAATAATTATTTGAGCAAGGGAAATGTTTCGGCGGTCAAGAGCGGGTTTTAAAAGATTTGTTTTTGGGTTCCGTAGTCTTAACAAGGAACCTTAATAGTTTCGTTGCTTCCGTCTGGTCGTTGGTCCACCCCGTCCGTTCACGTCTTAGTGTAGTATAGAGACTGTTAGTACTAGAAATCAGTAATTTAGCATGGATTATAAAATAATATGGCGTACAGTCAAAGATATCGACACGGCCAAAGTTTCAAAAATATGTGTACACGACTTTATGCAATTAACATTAAGGCCGTGTACATACATATTTTTGCAACTTGGGCCGTGTCGATATCTTTGCCCTTGACTGTACCTCTTTTAAAAGTGAAGTGAGGGTGATTTTTTTGTCGTCTTCTCCATTGAATAAGTCTTGCAAAAAGATTGCAAGTTTGCGTAAACTACTTTTCGATTCAAAGAAAACATTGTAGGAAACCTGCACAAACCTGCGAAGCAATTCAGTGGTGTGCGTGTGAAGTTTCTGAAGAATCTGGGATGAGGCTCCGAGGGAGCTACGGCCCAAGCATACATTATATTACAGGTTTTTTTTTTAATTTTCTTAGACTTTGAGTATAATTGGTTATTTAAAGTAACAGTAAATTTCTGTAACGTTCAGGAAAGATTGGAACCCTCTTCACTTGAGTTTAATCCGCACTTGCCAGTTTTTCTAATAATATCAACGCTGGGGCTTTTGGATTTGAACTCTACTTCAGGTCACTTTCAGACATCTTGTATTGATCGCTTATTTTCCTTAGACGCTTTCTTAGATGTATCTAGATTCTACGGACAACTTGTTGATAACGCTAGTACCTACCTAGTACAATCACTTGCATTAATATCTGCCACAGTGGAGCCTACAAAAATATCAGATACGTTCTACAGACCCTGGAAATAGAGTCGTATCAGATATTTATGCACGCTTTGTTGTGTCAGATATTTGCGCTGGTGACTGTACGACCCCATTCAATCTGAAAAATATTTAGCGACCCCCGATTTACTTTTATGTTTAGTCATCATCCCAGCCTATATACGTCCCACTGCAGGGCACAGGCCTCCTCTCGGAATGAGAGGGCTTGGGCAGTAGTTCCCACACGGGCCCAGTGCAGATTGGGAACTTCACACACACCGTTGAATTGCTTCGCAGGTTGGTTGTGCAGGTTTCCTCACAATGTTTTCCTTCACCGCAAAGCTCGTGGTAAATTTCAAATGTAATTCCGCACATGAATTTCGAAAAACTCAGAGGTGCGAGCCGGGGTTTGAACCCACGATCCTCTGCTTGAGAGGCCATAGGTTAAACCACTCGGCCGCCACGGCTATGTTTAGTGTTTGTGTTTAATATTGTCATTCAAAAGGCAATAGATGGAAGCAATACTTGGGATATCATTTCGTGGCAGTGGATAGGGTATGTTGCTGGTAAAACTGCCATCAGTATAGCCGTTACAATGACCAGATTGTCTCGTCGGGCAGTATGTATGTATGTAAATACTTTATTGTACATAAAACACAAAAATAATACAAAAAAAAGAAAACAACAAAACAAAAGAGTGCAAAGGCAGTCGCGCGAGCAGAGCAGTGGCGCGTAGTGCGCGTGTTGCAGCCGCTGAGTCGCGTGCTCCTATGAAGAAGGGCTACGAAGTAGCCCGTAACATGTCGAGCTAAGCTCGATTTAAGACGTGGGTTATCCGTTACAATATCATTTAATATGACCAGATTGTTGATTCTTGTGTCAGATATTGGTTCTCCTGACTGTATCTAATACGTTACTGCATCTTTTTAAATAATAATAATAAATCAATTATTTTATTTCGGAATGAAGCCATATGTTGTCACAGTTTAAATAAATGTTATATTGTTTATAAACATAAACATAATAAAAACACTACAACAAAGTGGCAAACATGCAGCAGAATGTGTGCGTGCGAGTGTGCTACTGGTTAGATTTGTATGAAATTTGGTATGTTGTTATTCCTAATATCGGCATCCAAGATAACGGAACAATCATTCGCATTTTTCATATAAATATCTACCCTAACCGGGGGTCGAACCAGTCCTGGTTCAAGCTACATATTTTAGACGACCAGATGGCCTAGTGGTTAGAGAACCTGACTACGAAGCTGGAGGTCCTGGGTTTGATTCCCGTGTCGGGGCAGATATTTGTATGAAAAATACGAATGTTTGTTCGAGTGTCTTGGTTGTTTGTATGAAATTAAGTATGTATCTATATGTATAATCATTCGTTGCTTAGTACCCATAACACAAGCTTTGCTAAGCTTACTTTGGGACTAGGTCAATTGGTGTGAATTGTCCCGTGTTTTTTTTTTATATATAATTATACTTAGCCGTTGCTTAGTACGCATAACACAAACTTTGCTAAGCTTACTTTGGGACTAGGTAATTGGTGTGAATATATTATATTGGTGTTATTATTTATTATATTCAGGTTCTCTAACCACTGTGCTATCTAGTCGTCTTGTACTTGTTACAAAAGGATGCTCGTCTGTCTCTGTAATAAAGCAAATAAAAGTTATAGATTATACTATTCCGTCTAAATCTAAATCTAATGCCAGTTCCACACTGTCCAAATACAACCTGACCTATTTATATTTGCAAACCCTTGGGACCGGCCCCTTCCGGGCTATTCTTTGTTAAACGCGATCTTCCGCCAACATGTAATTTTCCCACCCTCGTATCTTACTCAAAAATGCAGTTGCAAGAAACACCTAGCCGCGTGAAACTTAAAGTTTAATTTTAAAACGAGTGTGCAATCACTATGTGAGGTTAGGGAAATTTTGGAAGGCCCTTTGACAACGTCTTTGATGCGCACAAGATATGCGTGAAAAGCGGAAATCATTAATATTGGAAGCGTTGAGAAAACCGAATTTAAGGGTGTAAGTGGCAATTTTGTCGAACGATTTCTTTGGCATTAGCAACATGTTTCGCACTTTTGATTATTTTGCCTACCCCCCGTTTCGCCTAGATTTAGTTTTCAACAGGGAACGGTTGCAAGTCATTCTTTGAGGACAAACTTAAATAAATATATAATATACTTTGAATGTTCTAAAACTATTTTTGACACACTTGCACGTAAACAGCACCATATCAAGCAGTCTAACTTGATTTCAACTTGCAATGCTTTTAATAATCTTAATGAGACCCGCGGGCCTTTTTCTTGCAATAAATTATAGCCCTAGGACTGTTATGCTCTATTTGTTATGCCAGAAATCCAGCTATCTGCATACAAATTTCATCCAAATCCGTCCAGTTGCTTTAGTGTGCTAGAGAAGCAAAAACACATATACTATCGCATTTATAATATTAATAGGAATACCACGATGAAAAACTCTTAGCAATTAAGTAATAAGTAGGTAGCTTTGAATTAGTGCATAGGTAATTGAAGTGAAATCAAAACTTATGATAAACGCGTATGTGGCACCTACATTAAACGCTCTTATTATGACTCCGTTTCCTTGCCCGTTTTAAAACCTGGGGGGGGGGGCTACTACGAAATTCGAAAGTCGATGTTCGTATCGTACCGTCCCTCTCACTCTCGTATTAAATAATATTAGCGAAAGCGGGACGACAAGATACGAAGTTCGAATTTTGCAATTCGTAGTATAGGGCCTGGGCGTACTAAAACTTCTACTAAAACGTCGGATCTTATATACTCGTAAGTTGGTGTATATATATACGGTATATAAGCTGCGTGCACACTGCGGGCTCCGCTCGGTCGACGGTAATAAGGCGCCAGGCAGGTGTCGTTTACGCTTCGCGCGTCTCTCGGGCGTTGCTACGCGACGTGGGTCGGTAGCTTGGTAGCGTTTGGCTGGATATTGTGTCCTTAGCTTTATATTCAGTAAGGGGTAAAACATTTTTTTTAACGAAGCATTTGATTTTGGCATTTTCTTATAAATTGTGAACAAGGAAGGTGAATATGTGAATGAAAGTTTATGTAATTATTAACACTTTTAGTGTAATTTTCCTCGATCAAAACACTAAAAATCCTCACCATTTTTTTTTCAAGTAAATTAAAATAATCATTTTATTCAGTCGCTTAGTTTACTTTTGCTTACTACGCTGCATAGGATTTTGTTAAGTGAATTGTATGGACGGACATGGAATTACGACTGAGGAAATTAAAACGTTAAAACTTTTACGTGCAATTAATTTTTAATTCTAACCAGCCTCATTGTTCTATTTGTTATGAAGAAATTGTCATAAAAAATGGCAAAACACTTACTTGGTCGAATCACATAGCGCCACCAACCGAACAGTTTAATTCATCCATCCAAAAACTACTTACCCTTAAAACTTAAATTGCGCACTTAAACTAACTACAATCATCATACATACTCATATTAATCAAACCTAAAACCCGCGATATAATTAAACTTTTCATAGTTACATCAGAACTTTGCCGATATCCGCACTAGCATAACAAGATGTCTTTCGAGACCAAACAGGAAGACCCATCGATATTTTCAAGACCGTCTATTCCTGAACGGGAAAGTAAAGTTGTGTAGGATAAGGGAGACCATGTTATAGTGGCGCTAGATGTTCCAGTGGTAATACGCAGGGGTGTGTTTTTGCTTTATGTCGCGTGAAATTTTATTGTCGTTGAACCGGCGGCGGGCCAGTAGCCGGCGGATGCCAGATATAACAATACTATCTCTTTTATGACGACAAAAATACATTGTGTTGCTGGTGAGCAGGATTAGGATGAGAGGAGAGAAAATTTGCAGTTGTTTAGTAGAGGTATGGCCAACCTTTTTGAATTTTTGGCTAAGATGAACCTTAACATATATTATGCCAGTAAATTTATGATACGCTGGTCGCTAACAATGCTTACCGAATGACGTAAATATCACCTTGGCTTGGATGGTTCTATAGTGGTTTGGGAATGAAATTGGTTGATTGTAAGTCTGTGTAATCGTTTTTTTAGGTAAGATTAATTATATTTAAATCAAATTTAAAAACTTACTTGCAAAATATACCTAGGTACTTGGAAAATTATACTAGGTATACTTGGAAGATTCCGTATACAAAAACCTCAGAAAAATATTATTACGGTTAGTATGATTTTGACAGCTACGGAACCCTATGCTGGGCGTGTCTGACACGCTTTTGGCTGTTTTTTTTTTCTTCAGACTATATTGTATTCTACATTGCAAAATCGTTAGTCAATGTGCTGACTGACCTCTAGTAACACTAGTTACGCTACAAACTACTAGATCTACGAGTAGGTCTCGATATGGTTCGTCTACCTATTTAAAAAGCTTGTAATATATAAAAACTTCACGAAAAAAAAACCGACTTCCTAACGTTATTAACTTACAAAAACATTATTAATTCAGGCAAAGTCGGACCTCGTTCCTCTGTTTGCTCTCCATTATCCAAATGAGACAAGGGGCTGTGTCCACGTCTAACTCTCTAAATGAGAACTGTGCTGAGCAAACGAGTACGTATTTACCTAACCTCGAGGATTTCTGTATGAAGGTTGGAGATCAGACGATACTGTACCCTTGTGTTTTGCCCAACTACAAAAAAAAGGTCATCATCATCATCATCATCATCTCAGCCGTAGGACGTCCACTGTTGGACATAGGCCTCCCCCACAGACCTCCAGTTGCTTCGGTTGGCAGCGGCCTGCATCCACCGTACACCTGCGGCTTTAACCAGGTCATCCGTCCATCCTGTTGGTGGACGTCCTACGCTGCGCTTGCCGATCCGCGGCCTCCACTCGAGAAGTTTTCGGCCCCAACGGCCATCCGTTCTCCGTGCTATATGGCCCGCCCATTGCCACTTCAACGAGCTGATTCGCTTGACTATGTCGGTGACCCTTGTTCTTCTACGTATCTCTTCATTTCTGATTCGGTCCCGTAGAGAAACCCCAAGCATAGCTCTCTCCATAGCTCGCTGAGCAACTCTGAGCCCTCTGAAAAAAAAAGGTGAGGTGAAGAAAATCGTTTTCTCTGTGTAGTCATCATTATAATATCGCCAATACTTTGAAAAAATCTCGTATCTCTAATCAACACATCAATAAGATTTACCCTTGAAATAAGGTTTATAAAGTTAATGATGATGATGATGATGATATGTATAATCAGAATCTCGGAAACGGCTCCAACGATTTCGATGAAATTTGGTATGTGGGGGTTTTCGGGGATGACAAATCGATCTAGCTTGGTCTTAGCTCTGGGAAAACGCTTATTATCGAGTAGGGTAAACCATACAGTAATTGGCCACGTTACAGTAATTGCCCACTTGATTTTTTTATATGAAACAACAATAATACAAATAATTTAATGATAAAAGCGACTAGATTACTATAATTAGCACGATATTATGATTTATCACCACTTTTCTTTGTATATTTTTGATTTAATTCAAGTGGGCAATTACTGTACCGTGGCCAAAGCTCGGTCGCCCAGGTACTATTTTTAACATACTAAATTTGATATAATATTATACTTTTCGTCCTCTTTAATTCGGATTATAGACCAATAGTTAATAGTCTGTGTGACAACCGGCAGAGGTTCGTTTTTTTATATAAGAGGGGGAAAACGATCCTGCGGGTCACCTGATGGGAAGCAATGACCGTCGCCCATGGACACCTGTCAACACGAGGGGTATCACAGGTGCGTTGCCGGCCCTTTGAGAGACTGATAGGCTCGTTTTTAGGGTTCCGGAGCCAAAATGGCAAAAACGGAACCCTTATAGTTTCGCCATGTCTGTCCGTCTGTCTGTCTGTCCGTCTTTCCGCGGCTTTGCTCAGGGACTATCAATGCTAGAAAGCTGTAATTTTGCACGGATATATTATTATATGTAAACTATGCCGACAAAATGGTACAAATCCTTAGAAAAATATTACTTTATTTTTCGTAATGCCTACGGAACCCTATTTTGGGCGTGTCCGACACGCTCCTGGCCGGTTTTTTTTAAAGATCCCTAAATTGTACCGCTCCGGAAACACTGTCCCAGGAAGCTGGTTCCATACTTTGGACGTGCGTGGAAAAAAGTTTCGCTTAAAGCGGACGGTACTAGATTGTCAATCATCAAGGTGGTGAGGATGAAATGACTGACGCCTGCGCGAAGTACGGTAGTGAAACCTAGCTGAAGGCAACCACTTACAGTATCTTTACCTTATTTACCTACTCTTACCTTATTCAGTATAGTCAACTTTACCTTGCGTTTTTATAGATTGTCAACTCATGATATACCCTAGAGATCCGTTCCATCACGCGGCAGCCCCCTTTGACATCATACACTGACGGATGACGCCTTGTCGGAATTAAATCTTATTGTCAGCGGTAATCGAGGGAATGACGCGTAAAATAGTAAAACGCTTGAGTTTTTGTTGCCTAGTCACATTGAGGACTTGTTGAGTAAATAATATAGTAGGTATTTAATGTATCTAATACATATACTAGTATGTTAAGGGCGTGCGTGCGTGTTAGGAATGACAAGTGGACTCTTAACTTGTAAGTAATTTTTTTTTTTAAATAGTCTTATGTATGTCGGCGGCTGATCGTAAAATTCGCCAGACCACGAAATTCCTAGGCATATCGTGAAATGGCGCCATTTGATATGCCTAAAAGTTGGCACGGCATATCACGATGTGCCTGAAAAACAATAGGTACGGCAGATCGATTAGAGATCTCGTGATCTGGCGGCTTTTACGATCGGCCGCCGGCATTATATACCTACCTACTATCTGGGATATTAAACATGCATGTATGGTAAAAATAAGTATCTATTCGAACTACTCAAAAATATGTTACTACGGCCTTATTGCGTCGGAATAAGAGTCTGTGATACATATTTTTGAAACTTTGAATAAGTAGGTACATATTTTTACACTTGACTGTACTTGTTTATTTTATTAGCAAAATCATAAGTACCTATCGGTCATTGGGCCCAAAAGATAAAATCAATAAAATAAGTAAACAGCGCGACTTCGACGATTTATCCCAATTTACTACATAAATTATTCTTTAAAAAGTTTGTAGTATGAATTCTTATAGTTTCGGAATAATTTGCAAAATATAAACATTTTGAACGTTGGAGATCAAACCAAGTCTTTTTCCGACTCCCGATTCGCTAGAATATGTGATGAAAATATATACTTACACAAAGCGAATGCCTCGTCTAAAAAATAAGCGTTTCGATTTCACACCCAACGGAATACCTCTAGACTCACTCCGACTTTTTCAAACTTACTACGACATTTGAAAGGGCGAGTATCTGCGACCGTTAATCCCCAAAATCATAAAAGTAAGTAGTAAACGGACATCAGTCACCCCCCATCTCTTAAACGACGTATGTGAACAGAGTCGCCGTGACACGTAAGCCCTTTTGTGTCTAAGTTACATCGGGTCTTGACCACGCAACGAGGCGAGAATGGACGAGTGCTGTACTTAGGTTTACGAGGGGAGAAGAGATTGTTATTGGTAAGTATAGTTGCCGATTTTTCTAGACGATAAATTAGTCATATCATATTGATGATGAATTGATAGCAAAACAATAGTAGGTACAGTTAGACTTTACTGAATTATTTAACTTTTAGAAGTGTACCGGAAATAAAGTATTTTGAGATCAGAGAAATAAAATTAACAACATTTTAGAGTTTAAGTAAACAGTATTTTTATTTTTTGACGTTTTGAAACATATTCTTTTGGAGCTTTTTGGGCATGAAAGTAATTAAAAAAATTATGATATTGTTTTTGACAGAATGGTTGGGAAACTTGAGCGTCAGTAGCGTAAATAACCTAACTTAGAAATAATTAATAAATAACTTTTTTGGCATCCTGTGATTTTGGCTGACTGTAGCATGGTCAAACTAACTTTAATTCTGCTGTATAGGAAATCTCAATTTATTAAAATTACTTCTAGTGCTTGCGGAAACGTAAAAGATAGATATACAGATCAATTTCATCATCATCAGCCTATGTTCGTCCACTGCTGGACTAGGCGTGCTTGCGGAACGTAATAGATAGATATTACACAGATCAATTTGCAACCATTTTTTTATAGAATTTTCTTTTTGTTTCGTATAGGTTTTTTTTGTCAATCTCTCATAAAGGAAATCATCAGTTTCACCCATACATTTTTTTGATAGCCTATGTACATAAGAAACGTTTCCATTCCACCAATAACATGTAAAGTTTTTTTCTTTGGTTTTGCTAAGACCGTTCAAAACCCTAGTTTCTTCAAACAAAGTAGACTCTTAAACTTACTATATATTTAAGTACACATATCTGCATGCGATCCTTCATCCAAACACGCATCACTAAAGTTTTGAACTTGCATTAGTTCCCTTGGGAGAACTTGTAACCTTTGAAACCACCTATCTTAACCAGCTATATATTTGCAAAAACAACTCTGAGTGATTAAACTAAGGTTCAAATAAAGGTGAGGGTGGTAAGGGATTAAGTAGTTTTTGGAGAATAGTTGGCGAAGAGTTGTAACTCAAAATAGATGTTTCCTTGCACGAAGGGTCCAGGGCGGATGTCTTAAGTGAGTCAAAGGGCTTTGGGCGGGACAGGATATTTATATTCCCAATATATCCGAGTTGAGAACTCGTGTTCGAGATACTTGAGTGGCTTGTGATACTCGGATACTTGTGATGAGAGGTTGTGATGTATGTTTGTAGGTTCCGGTGATTTAGGCTGTCAATAAGGAATTTGTAACCATTTTTTTTTTTCCTAATATAAAATAAGGCCTACTATTCAATGGAGGAGTATATGCGTGATAGTTCTGCAACAGGAAGACTTTATTTAGTTTACTGCATAACTGAATGTGCCTACCTACAAGACATTTATATTTGTATGCCCTCGGGCGCAGCATAGTGATACAAATCTATGATCAGTGTACCAACTATTTTAACCTATGTTTGACAAATAAATTATTTGTATTTGTATTTGTAAATTATCATTATGGTTTGGCAAACTGAGATGTGTATTTTTTTTAATATCTTAAGAAAAACAGGAAGATATCAAAAAAATCAGAATCAGAATATTTTATTGGTCTCAGAAAATTTTACAAGGGATAAGGTTGGGACCTATTAAGCATATATAAAATGCTTGGGTCAGGAGAGCCCGCTCTTCCACAACATTATGGATATTTAAATTGTCGATTAGACAGAGATCTGATGATCTGACGGTGACGTCATGACACGACGACCATAGGAAGCCTATACTAAATTTCATTTTTTAGAAAGAGATGGAATGCAAACTTCATCGGGTCATGAGTTATTGATGATTTTTACGCTTTCGTTTTCTTCTCCAGTTTTGCATCATGTTAAATTTTAGGTGATAATTTATGTTCCATACATATTTCCATTTTGCAGCAAAGTGATTAGGGCATAAGCTCTCGTGGATAAAAATGTACGTTACGTACGTAGGTACGTTAAATAATTCTGTTCTAATAAAAAACGAAAGAAGGCGAGACTTCAGAGGAAGAATATACATAAATTACGTAGATGCAAAAAATGTATATGAGCAAGGCTTACCAATAAAATTATATGAGATTAGTTCAATGCTGTCAAGTTTTTTTTATAAAGACTAATCTCAATGTCAAGGGAGTGAGTAGGTCCTAATGATATGCCTAGTTGTTGACTTCAACGACAAAAGAAGTGAGATTTAAAATGAGTGCCAAGTCTTGAAATTTATTTACAGACGTTAATATCTAAATAATCGTTTGAGGTGTGTACGTGTATGTTTGAGGAGTGAGTAGGTCCTAATCGTAAATAGCCTTAGTTCAATGTCAGTATTTATTACTTTTTTCTTCAGTGCTTTTGTTGCTGATATTATATATCACCAAGAAGCGTTTAATTCAATAAGAGCCACGTAGAGCTACGAAGGAAATGAGAAGGTGCATGTAATAAAATGTGTAATAATACAATGTGTAAAAAGATAAATTTAAAACCACCATAAGTTAACTATAAACGGTTACCTAATCAATTAATCTACAATACCATCAAAATAAACGTGAAAGGATAGCCACGTTGATATGCCTTGGTTGTTGACTTCAACGACAAAAGAAGTGAGATCTAAAATGGGTGCCAAGTTCAAGTCATGAAATTTATTTACAGACGTTAATATCTAAATAGCCGTTTGAGGTGTGTTTATGCAATTTGCATCACATATATGTATCTCGCAAGTCTTAATATATGAGCCAAATTTGACATGTTTATGTAAAATAGTTTTTGAGTTATGAGGGGTTAAAAGTGGCTCCAAATGATTCGTGTAATATTTACACACGGTGCTGCTCGCCAGTTCTAGCTTGAATTTGGCTTCCTGGTTACCGCGTGTCTACAACACACCGAATAGTTTCTTCTCAACGAAGTTCTTTCTATTCTACTTCATATTAGGCAGTACGAGTAAGTACGTATCTCACTAATATTATAATGCGAAAGTCTGTAAATCTCTTTGTAAGTTTGTTTGTTATCTTTTTGTCTTACCCTAAATTAATCACTGCAGTAACTTTTGATTTCAATATTGATATTAACCTAAATTAATAGGATGACGAATCTTACTTCACCGTGATACAGTTTAAACTAGTACGGGGAGTAAGGAACATTGTCCAATCATGCTCATGTTAAATTGTAACACAAACCTAAAGAACTAACCTACTTCAATATAGCTACATTTATTGTACAGATCCTTTAATGATTGTTGTGTTTAGCTAAATAAAGAATTATTATTATTATCACTTCAGGTCTAAACCGCTGAACTGATTAAGATGAAATTCTATATACAGATAGTTTGAGGTCCCGGGGAAGGACATTTTTCCCGCTGGATAATGATAAACTAATCCTACGCGGACGGAACTATAGTCGTGGACAAGAGCTACTTTGTTTAAATATTTTTGTTTTAAGTGCAATTTTTTTCTGTAGTAGTAACGACAGACTTGCGGTTTTTGAGTCATTTATAAAAACCAATTTTGCTCCTAAGAAAAAAAACTTGCCGTATTCATTCCATTATGCTCCTCGGTAAAGGGAGGGAAAAATCTTACGGTGCTTACGCTGATTGAATAAGTTTTTCCCATAGCCCGGGCGACGGCGCTCTAGTGTGAAATTAGCTCGGACAACGGACGACAGGATTGTATGAAATTAGCCCAATTCGAGAACGGCCAATGGCATATTCTTGTTAGGTTTTATTAAAGGCTTTGTTTCGGATTTAGGGACGCCTGAGAGATTTGAATTGAAGTATTAATAGTACTTTAGTCTGGCTCACATACAATTTATTTTATTCTAATTCTTATTATCTCCTTTTTGATTGCTAATCTATTCTGTTGGCATTCAAGTGTATCATACAAAAAGTATAGCGAACGCAGCCATAGCATCAGAGTCCTACTTTGTTACTATAACGAAACCTGCAAATAAAATAGTTCATCTATTAACTTTGTTCCGCGATGACCCTTTGAAATGCGACACGTTTTTCTCGTAACTACCATCGTTTGTATGCACTCAAATTCACCGTAAATATAAGAGCTTAAGGTTGTGTTATCCTTGTTTGGATGGCATGAGTTGCAGGCCAGTGATATTGGCGTGATCACCGAGTTGACACGTGGACTGGTCCACGAAGTTCGCCGACGGTGCGACTCCAGAATGCTTTATTTAGTTGGTGTACATAACCGGCAGGATTTCGTAGAAAGACGAATGATATAATGTTTGATTCTTCGGTGAAGATAAATTAATGAATGAGAATATTATAAACAAATTGGTAATCAAAGATTTGTCACGAAAACAGATGATTTATAATTTTTGCAAGAAACGGCATTTTGATAAATGCCTTGAGAAACATACAGGATGCCATGCCACGCGCGCTTCAATAAAAGAACGACTTTCTTGTTTTGTCATCATTAACAGTTTTGTAATGGCCAGTACTAAAGTATATTTTTTTACTACAAGTTTTTATTTAGTTTCACCTGTCCCGTTGTCTGTCTGTCTGGCTGTAATCAAATCTTGCAAGTTACATTCGACCAACTTCCAGTAGTTGGATTAACTTGAAATTTGGTATACAATATAATACAATACTCTGGTAGTGACATCCTGAAAGTCCAGGACGGAACTCTTCAACGGTTAATGGCATCAACATGAAATTTGGTATGAAAATGTAGTTTGGGTGACAATACAAGTACAGTCAACAAAAAGTACAGTCAGCAAAAAAAAGCTTGAATTAAAAATGATATTATCACCAAAAACTTATTAATGAACGTTTTGTTTTATGCTTGGTGTGAAAGGGACGCCTATTATACACATACCTACCATATTACTGTATTTTACTTGTAGTCGACTCATGACATTATGGTATTATGTCATGTAAACAACAGTATTGACATAAACACGATGACATCATCGAATGACAGGTGAAAGGTGTATCACATGCTTCGCATTCCAAACGCACCCCTTTGCACCATGTTGGAATTTATTGAGCCGCGTCGAACTCTTCATAATCCTCCCGACAAATAGAGATAGCGGTATAATACTACGTGTGGGCCTGACGAGAAAAAAGGAACAAATATTATTTTTTTGTTAGCATGTTTGGATCAAGTTTGTAAATTAGTTTACCTCTATAAGAAGATTATATGAATGGCAAAGATTATAATAATTACACTAGAGCTGGGTTGTTAGGCAGGTACGTATTTTTTGTGAAACGTAACGTAACAGTTTACTTTTGACAAGTACGTAACTGTACGTAACAGTTTCAAAAACAGTGTCTTTGCTACGGCTTGGTTTCGTTTCAAAGGAAACGAAAATTTCGATATTAAGTGTAGCTCCTTAGGATATTTTAATACTTGCGTCAAGAAACAGTTTATATTATAAAATGTTTGTTTTGACACTAGTTTAAGATATTTGTTCTGTTATTTGTTCTTGTGAGAAAATTTCCTCAAGTCAACGCATGTATGTAATAGTCTGTGGTATCGTTTCTCAAGTCGAAGTGTATGTCTAAGGAAACTGTTTTTAATTTCGGCACAAAACTGTTACTCCGTTACGATAAGAAATTGTTTCTCGAAAAAGTTTCAGAAAATAACGCTCAGCTCTATAATACACTCATCTGTGATGAGTTGCAACTTGCAATCGAAGACATACACCTAAGGGCGGTTTCAGACTAGCGTTTTTGAAAGCGCGTGTGCGATTTTGTTTTCTTTCGAATAAGCACGAGCGAGAACATGTCCCTTTGACAAAACACGAGCAAACACGCGGGAATGAGCGCGTACACGCGTGTTCGATTTAATGTTGCGCGAGTGTAAGCGCGTAGGTATGCCAAAACCGAGCGTATACGGGCAGAAAAAATCGCTAGCTTAACGCACGCACGTTTCTCTCACGTTTCGGGTAAGCTAACAAAAATGTCCGCTCTACATCGCTGCAAATTGGAAGAAATATTCCTTCGTAACATAAACTATGATAAGTACAATGACTACATCGCAATAGGTAATTAAAGCTGGACACTAAAACACAACAATGCGGCTCACCATAGGTACTCAAGCCAACATGGAACAGTTGTCATTAATCAGAATTGTACTGTATCAGATATGTTAACATGTCTTCTAATATCTCACTTGAAATCTAAGGTGTTGGATTAAAGTTAGTTTTACCGTGATAATGCCATCATCATAGATTGCAGATGATAGTTGACAGCCCGTAATGCTTGTTGACGGCAGGTAAATACACCGTTAATTATACTAAGACGATTATTGCTTGATTTACAGCTCCATTGGAATGTTGACTCTGATTAAGACAGAGTTAACTAGCGTAAACAGCCTTTGTGTAATCAGGCCTTGTCATAAACAATTGGAGATCGCGTGATTACTAACTTGGCAGCTAAGATGCGACTAGCGTTGGAACTTTGTCGCTATCACGCTTATCCAGAGCTTCTAGCAGTGTTTAACGCAGCGACTTAGTTGCTAAATATACCGAGTTTTTTTATCACACGGTTCACTCATTTTAGTCACTTTTTTGTCAGTTTTCTATAAATAAGGCGTCGTCTGAGGCCAATTTTCCTCATACTACTTTTGGTACTTTATAGTAGGTATTCAACAGTGGAATGTAATCGTTTCTGAAGTACAATCTCTGTGATAGATAATCCATTTTATGAACAATGAAATCGAACGTCACATTATTATAAACTGAGTCGGGAAAACAAAGGTTTGTGAGACACATGGGGCACAACACGGGGCAACCTAGCCCTTTGAGCTAGCTTGAAATGTCTATTTCTTGTATACTTACCCACTCTTATCTTACCTACTT
This sequence comes from Choristoneura fumiferana, assembly GCF_025370935.1. Taxonomy (NCBI): domain Eukaryota; kingdom Metazoa; phylum Arthropoda; class Insecta; order Lepidoptera; family Tortricidae; genus Choristoneura; species Choristoneura fumiferana. The sequence continues at coordinate 12,175,192 of NC_133494.1, forward strand.
TAGAAAGCAGTTCTAAACTACTTCACTTCTCCCGAATATTGTCTCCTAAACCAACAATTACCAATAGGTAATCATCGACATTTCGCAATTACAAGCGAGGCGAGACGCGACGCGTGCCTCGCGTGCCGCTCGCCGCTATTTAAGATATGCGGCCTGCGACCTGGGAATGTAGCTGCCAATATCTGGGTAGGTTAAAGGGTATAGGCATTTCTATAGGTAACAGAGGCGTGGCATCATAACAACTCCATTCCGGGTAGCCTAAAATTTTTACGTGACGTCTGTGACGACAAGTAAGACAAAGCTTGCGTACATACCTACTCACCCCGAAGACTACCTAAATCACGCTTCTTTCACTCTTTGGTTCGTGTAACGAAAGCGTTCACTCCACACCACTGATATTGTAAAGGTATCTAAGTAAAGAAAAGCTCGATATCTCAAAAACGGCTAAACCGATTTTGATGAAACATGTCTAAGAACCATCGCTAAAAAAACTGATTTCGGTTTAAAGAATTTGTTTTTCTCATAAGAATATTCACAATTCATTTACATGAGAAATTTAAATTTAAGAGCTACCCGTTTAAGAGCTACGGTGCCACAGACAGACACACATAGCGGTCAAACTTATAACACCCCTCTTTTTGCGTCGGGGGTTAAAAAAGGGGCTGAATACATTTAGGGGCTGTTTCACCATCCATTGATTAGTGTTAACTGACGGTTAGGTGTGATGCCGTCTCTATTTGTTTTGTTCGAATAGACGGAGACGGCATCACATTTAACCGTCGGTTAACGCTAATCAATAGATGGTGAAACAGCCCCTTAATATTATTATTTTACTAAGCTACGTACGCAAGCGGCGACATAGGTAGATACTCAACGGGGGAAACGTGGAAGAATAAGTATAAAGAAAAGTTGGTTCCAACATGTGGAATTTTCGAAAAATCCCTTATACTGCCTATTTTAGGACTAACTGGTTTAGACTAGACTAGATGTTTGGTGAATTTGTGACGACATTATGTTTACAAGCTTTTACTTCACTTGCAAATGTCTGTATGTAAGTAAGTTGTCTTGAAGTCAAACAACCATTTCTTTAGATCGGATTGACTTCAAATTAGTTACGTAAATATAAATAGAATAAAATAAATAAATATAACCATTTAAGTGCAGCCACCTTTTTTAACAAAAAAATATTTACTACATGGATACATTCATTCACTCACTAGCTAGTACTAGTATACTCACGTAGCTAGTGCGAGGTACGTTAGTGCTTGCTCTCAAAGCACTAAATACTAGAAAAGTCCAGTAAGCCTTCAATGGATTCAACTAGAGCTCTAAATAACCAAGAAAGCTTACGTATGGGCCACTTAGCCGCTCTTAGCTGGAACACTCAATTATTAATGGGTGGACTTGCATACGTATTCGGGTTTTGAAGTTAAATAAAATGTTCCAATCGTGTTCCAATTATATTGCTTTGGTGTTAAATACTGAATGATAGATTTAACTGGGGTATAACAGCTTTATATCCCAAATTGAAACTTAGCTTGTTTTTATAAATAAATTTTGGTAATATAGACTTTTTATTGTATACCTATAATATGATTTCGTTTGTTAAGATTTGTAAAATTCTTTCCGATCCGATGCGATGCAAGCCGTTCGTTGGAATGTCGTTTTCGCATTCGATCCGCCGAGCCGATTGGTGGAAATCATGCTTTAATGAGATGTCATCTCTGTTAATTGGACCAAGACAATAGGAGACGGCATCACAGATATCTGTCACATAAAATTTATATCAGTGATCGAAACAAGGATCTAAGACGTATCGATATACGTATCCTTTCTCAAAGGTCTAAGTAGTCTTGAGTGCAAAATCACGAGACAGACCATTCCTTTATCCTTTAAGAACATAGCGAAACCAAATAAAAAAATGCTAAGCCCGCTCTAAAGCTATGCAAATGTACAAAGGTCTTGAGGGTCGCTCGCCGGAGGCTGGAAGGACGAGTAAAGGGCTGTTCACAAGAACAATTGTGATATACCCTCTTAATAATTATTTATTATTTAATATTCATGTATGAAAGCTCTATCCATACACTGAGCTAAACATATTATTATGTCGAGTTTAGACTTGCAAGGAAAATCGTGCAAGTTGCATTACATTGCGAGGCCGTAAAGCCAAGGAGTTTATAGTGGTCAATCGTGTGCCGCAATGTAATGTACCAAACTTGCACGATTTTTCTTGCAAGTGTAAACTCGGTTTAAAAGTGACTATCGTATAGCCCAGTGGTTAGGGAACCTGACTGTGAAGCTTGCTTGGGTCCCGGGCTCGATCCCCGGCCGGGACAGATATTTGTATGAATAATACGAATGTTGTTCTCGAGCTTCGGACGTTTAATATGTATTCATGTATGTGTTTGTCTACATAAGTATGTTTATCCGTTGTCTAGTGCCCATTGTACACACAAACTTTGCTTAGTTTGGGCTTAGTTCAATTAGTGTCAATCGTGCCATGAAAAACAAAACAATAAGTTTATTTAATATTTTGAGATAGGTAATTCAAATAGTCAATTTGGTTTAACTTTAAATTAATTTGAAGAAATTTGATGCACTTATTTACTTTCATCATTCATACAGTAGACATTCTTTTCCAGGCAACTGTGTCCACCCCTTTATGGGGCAGGGAGGGACCGGACAAGGGGCAGGGGTACAAAATGCCATCGCTTTGTAGCCGACGTTAATCCTTTAATAGCAATCGAGCTGCTCCCAGCTTCTTACCGACTACCGCGGATTACATCATTGCAGAGGAATGTGAGAAGAGTATATACTTGTTTAGGTTGTTCCTGAAGGACTGGCCAGTTGGAAAAGTATCAAAATTGTTATGAAAAAAAAACAATCGCGTTTTTTCTAATTATGAGCAAATAAGTCCTGAGGCCGTATTGCCTAACGTTTCTGTAGCTCCCGATCGCAATCAAATGATAGATTTTTGTTGGCAACACCAACAAATAAATATTTTTTACTATGAGTGGCAACACTAGCGCCCTCTCTCTTGCTTCAGCTCCGACTCTGTGAATTGTGTGATTTCCAAATTAAATTTATTTTAATTATAAAAAGGCCTTTTCCTGGACATAAAATCAGTGCACAACAAACTAAACCTGCTCTACATAATGGTCCTTCGATAGTGATAAAACAAAACCAGTGAAAAGTGCTCGAAAAAACCAATTACCAATTCAGAGTTTTCATACGGAGCTGCGATACAAGGGCAGCCATCTTGTCGATCATCACGCGATCGCCGCCAAGATTCTCGGCCGTGGTGACCCGACGAGCAAGCACGATCCTGTCAGTGGGCAAAAGGAAGCGCAATATCGTACTCCCAAATACGACGCGGAAGTACGCAAGCCATCCCGCTTTCAATACATAGGTGCGAGCAGTGCAACAGAGACGCCGCGCCTCGAAACTTAATACGACGCAAGCCATCCGCTTTCAATACCTAGGTGCGAGCAGTACAGCAACACCAGCAGACGCCGCGCCACGGGAGCACACGTCGCAAGCCATCTCGCTTTCAAGCTATAGGCGCAAGCAGGACAGCAGGCACGCTGCATCGAAGCCGAAACCTGCGCGCGCAACCAAGAAAGAACGACGACCGACCGACGCAAGCGACGACATTTTGTTTTGTCATTGTTCGTTCATTCTCGTTATATTACTTCTATTTTCAGTTTTTAGTTATAAAACGTATCGTTGCGAAAAGTGTAGTCGTAATTTGTTATTGTTAGAATGGAAAACCAAGAAAGTCTTATTAAACAACTTAAGGCGTCCCGGGGATACGCCAAGGCGTCCATGACGCGCTTGTATAGTTTTGTTTTAAATGCGGAAGATGTAAAACTCACAGACCTTTCAATATTGCAAGCAAAACGGTCTCGCTTAGTGGAATTATTTAAAGAGTACGAGAGCTACAACAAACAGATCCTCGCTCTCGATGAGAAGGATCCCGAAGATGTGGCCGAGATCGAAGGCAAGTACTTCAAAATTTTGACTGTCCTCAACGACGCGGTTATGGAAAAGTCCTCCCCTAATACGAGTACATCTACTTGCGCATTTAAGACAAAATTACCTACGATCCAAATTAATACTTTCACGGGGAAATATAGTGAGTACATGCCATTCATTAATCTGTTCAAAGCAATTATACATAACGATAGATCCATAGATAATGTACAAAAATTGTATTACTTGAGGTCTTTCTTACAAAAAGAACCTTTAGACTTGATCAAAAATCTCCCGTTCAATTCTGAAAGCTACGACGAAGCACTGAATTTACTCAGTAGTAGGTATAATCACACCTCTAAAATCATAAATGAACATATTAATTCACTCCTTGATTTGAATGCCATTTATAAATCAACACCAAGTAATATCAGGGAGTTTGTATCCCAAGTAAAGCAGTGTTTAGCCTCACTAAAAAACCTAAATGTCAAAACTGAAACCTGGGACCCTATTATATTAGCTATTTTATATCGTAAACTAGACTCGTACACCTCACGGGCATATCAGCTCGAGCGAAGCGATGCTGCCGATCCTACAATCGAAGACTTCCTGCTGTACCTGGAGCGGAGAGCCTTGGCATTGGAAAATGTTGAGCCGATGATGTCGGGCAAAACTCACCACCGGGCAGCAGTGGTAAATGTAGCTGCAGCATCGGAGTTCAAGTCCTGCAAACACTGTAAGTCTAATCATAGATTATTTGAATGCAATAAATTTAAACTTCTGCCTTGTGATGAAAGAATTAAAATTTGTAAAGAAAATAACTTATGTAATACTTGTTTGAACAATCACCAAGGCAAATGCAGATTTCATTTCCGGTGCAACATTTGCAAACAAGCTCACAATACTTTGCTTCATCCAGAGGTATCACAACCTGTCTCTTTACTTTCAAATACAGATTGTGACAAAATTTTAATACCAACTGTCAAAGTCAAACTTTTTAGCCAGACCGGTCAGGAGGTCCATGTAAAAGCTATACTGGACTCTGCATCGCAAGTGTCTCTGGTAACAAATAAATTGATTGATGTCCTAGGGCTCAGCCCGAAGACCGAAAATACTACAATTATAGGGGTCAGCAACACAAATAATGCTGCGAGGTATTCAATTCCCCTCAAAATATTTTCACTGGCTTCACCATACAAGGTGACAATTAATTGCCATGTGCTTGAAAAAATTACCTGTAAACTCCCACAATTCAAGGTCGACCTGGAGGCTTTAAATATTCCTTCAGATTTGAAGCTGGCTGATGCAGAATTTCACATTCCATCGGAGATAAACATGCTCATAGGTGCCGACGTATTTTTTCAGACACTGCTGCCAGATCAGCCAGCGCCTCAGCGCCCGCCGCGGCAGGCTGCTGAGCAACACGCGCCGGGGCAGCAGCACCAGCACCAGCATACGCAACCACGCTTCGTTAACACTAAATTCGGCCACATCATAGCAGGAGCTTTACCTAGGCAAACCAACTCCAAAACAAGTAAGGTGTCGCTTTTATGTCTCGACTGCAATTCCGACCTTAATGAAAATTTAAAAAAGTTTTGGAAAACCGAAAGCATTCCTGAAGTTTTTAATGAAAGCATTCCGGAGCATGAATTATGTGAGAACATTTTTCAAAAAAACTACTTTACTAAAGGACAACCAGTTTCAGGTCGATTTACCTTTAAAATTGCCTTTAGACGAAATTAATAATGCTCTCGGCAACTCTTTTGACTATGCATACTATAGGTTTCTTAGCCTCGAAAGGAAATTGCATAAGAGTCCATATTTGCTTTCCGAATATGAAAAGTTCATTAATGAATACATTGAATTAGGACATGGGCATTTATTGACTTCAGTTCCTTAGATTTGAAAAACGATCCTTTATATTTCATGCCGCACCATGCTGTAATAAATGAAAACAGCAAGAGCACGAAGACCCGCGTTGTCTTTGATGCTCTATGCAGACTGACAAAAAGATATCATTAAATGACCTTTTACTGAATGGGCTCTTGTCCAAAAGGAACTGTTTGATATAATGCTCCTGTTCCGCTTAGGTGAATTTACATTCTCCACTGATATACGCCGAATGTTCAGATGCGTTAATATAAATCCGCAGCATGCTTGCCTGCAAAACATTCTATGGAGGTGTAATGTAAATGAACCTATACAATGTATACAGCTAGATACCGTTACCTACGGTCAAAAAAGCTCGAGTTTCCTAGCAACGCGTTGTCTGCATGAACTAGCTGTTAATTATGAAAATGAGTTTCCTTTGGCTTCATACATTTTAAAAAATTGCACTTACGTTGACGATGCCTGCTTTTCGCACTCCGATTTGAATATAGTTGCGGAAGCCAAGCGGCAATTATGTGAACTATTAAGCAGAGGAAATTTTTATACTCATAAATGGGCTTCAAATAATTCTCAAATATTAGAGGGAATTTCCCCAGACAAACAACAATTTGACGATTTAGATTTTCAAAAAAAATGATTTATTTATGAAAACATTAGGATTGACACTTAATGTCAGTAAAGATTGTTTTGTGTTCTCTTGCCCAGAACCGTTTAAACCAAGAATATCCTACTAAAAGGCAAATACTAAGTTACATATCTAAATTTTACGATCCTCTTGGATTATGTCGCCTGTTTTAGTCAAAGCAAAATCCTTTATGCAAAAACTTTGGTCAGAAAAAATTGACTGGAACGAAGTTCCATCTGATCCATTGCGACTCGAATGGCTTTCATTTGTACAAAAATTAACAGATATGAAACCTATAACTATAAACAGAAACATAAAAGTTCCCAACAACGCTAGTGTGGTGCAATTGATAGGTTTTGCTGACGCTTCGAGCACGATTGGTTATGGCTGTGCTGTATATCTTCGAGTGGTTGACGACTCTAGTAACGCTTCACTTACCTTACTATGCTCTAAGTCACGAATCAACCCTCGCAATCAAGATACTATCACTATACCGCGCTTGGAGTTAAATGCAATGCTTCTACTCGCAAAACTAACAAACAGAGTCTATGACACGCTAAATCTTAAAATTAACATACAAGGAGTTTATTTATTTGCTGACTCACAAATTGCACTCGCTTGGGTCAATACAGAACCAATAAGATTACAAGCTTACGTCGCGAATCGCGTGCGGTTGATTCGTGAACTTACCGCTAGATGGCGCTGGCTGTACGTGGCCACCGATGACAACCCAGCTGACTACGTGAGCAGAGGCGCAGATCCAGACGAGTTGTTTCAACTAACCACTTGGTGGAATGGCCCAGGTTTCCTGCAAAACGGTAAATACGATTTTAATAAAAAATTTACCAAGCCACCCACAGATGACTTACCTGAAATGAAGAAAGCATTTTCTAATGCCAAGGTCCCTGGGTCACGCAGCAGGAA
>NC_133494.1:12182702-12198933 GCF_025370935.1 Choristoneura fumiferana
AGACAAGGAAAGACTAACTTTAGACGCCCTTGCCGCGGATCAAGGATGTTATGGATGTACATTTCGGGCTCTGGATATGGATACGATATGTCAAACTTTTTTTTTATTCGATTGGTATGACAAACGAGCATAGTGGGTCTCCTGATGGTAAGAGAATCACCACCGGCCATAAACATCTGCAACCACCAGGGGTATTGCAAGATGCGTTGTCGACCTAGAGGTCTAAGATGGGATAACCTCAAGTGCCAAGTAATTTCAACACGCGGCTGTCTTACTCTCACGCCGAAACACAACAGTGCAAGCACTGCTGCTCACGGCAAGATTAGCGAACAAGATGGTGGTAGCATCCGGGCGGACCTTGACATGGTCCTAGACCTGCAAAACATAATACCGGTTTCGGTTACGGTTACGGATGTTAAATTTTTACGTATTATCCGATAGTTGCGGTTTCGGTTACGGATATTGGATTTTTTAAGGAAGTGTAAGTAAAATAAAAATAGGAATATAAATGACTTGACTTTAATTGTAATAGTTACGAGTCTTACGACTTTGCAATAGAAATAATAAACAATAGATGCAGAAGACGCACGACCAAAACCTGTCACAACATGTCGCATTTAGACTCCGCTCCTATACGAAACTATTCGAATTTTTTATATCGGATTCGGTTACGGTTACGGATACAGAGCTCCATAACATCCCTCGGATCAGCAAGCGCAGCATAGAATGTTCATCCACAATGTACTCACTTTTTTGTCTGTCCTGACTGAATGCTCCTCTCATCCACTCAAAGGTTGACTGGTAGAGATCCCTTAAAGGGATAAGTTCGCCTTTGTATATATATCTCATTGTTTGTCAATTATCTTTGTTTACTTATTTTGTACCTACAATAGAGAGTTTACATACATACATACATCTACGCTACGAGATACTTGTTATGTATACCTACATATCATTTAATAATAATGTAAATCTGTTTAAAAAATATTTACCTACCTCGTTGAGTTTCTTGCCGGATTCTTCTCAACAGAGGTTTTTCCGAACCGGTGGTAGATTTTTTTTGACATTCATAAGTGCTTGTTATAGCCTAAATTGAATAAAGATATTTTGACTTTGACTTTGACTTTTGAGATGGACGCATGATCTGGTTAAAGCCGCGGGTTCATGGTGAATGCAGGCCGCTAGCATTGCAACCGAAGCAACTACAGGGCTACTACGAAACTCGAAACTCGAAGTTCGTGTCGTGCGGTCCCTCTGACACTTATACTATTTAATACGAGAGCGAGAGGGACCGCACGACAAGAACTTCGAGTTTCGTAGTAGCCCTGCTGGAGGTATTAGAGGAAGCCTGTGTCCAACAGTGGACGTCCTATGACTGATATGATGATATTTATGATGACTTAGATGCAGTGTCGTAACTAGAGGGTCGATGCGTACACTCTATACTTCGTTTTTTAGCATTTCAAAAAGGGTAAACAGTCTTGACGAGTCTTTTTATTGAAAAACGTTTTTAAAAAAAACAGTAAGTAAATATTACTTCTGATACCAAAGCATGTAAATGAGTCTTTGCTAATTGTTACATGTTTGCTGTGACTTATTTTTCCATAGTATTTTTCAATCAAAAGACACGTCAGATCGCTTAACTCCATTCTAATGCTAAAAAACGAAGTATAAAGGGTTGCAGCAGACAGGCTGGCACGGTGAAACTTTGAAACCAGCTTGCAGGGTCAGTACCTACCTATTTCTGACCGGTACAGCTTGAGAATCTTCAAAAAACGAGCCTATATACTCCTTCCTCAAAAGGGCGGCGATGATTGCTTTCCATCAGGTGACCCACCCGCTGATGACCCTTCAAAGTTCAATATCTCAAAAACGGCGTAACCGATTTTGATGAAATATGTCTAAGAACCATCGCTAGAAAACCTGTTTTAAAAAAACCGTATTCAAATCGGTACACCCGTTTACGAGCTACGGTGCCACAGACAGACACACAGACACACATAGCGGTCAAACTTATAACGCCCCTCTTTTTGCCTCGGAGGTTAAAAAAGGCAGTCGCGTTACTCTTTTATAGAAACATGTTATAGAATGGAAGAACCTAATGCGATGCCTACCTATATGCCTAGTGATGAATTACAAGAAGTGTCATCATCATCACCCCTTCTCTTGAATTGGTTTGAATTGACCTACTGTATTATTCTCCCCATGCTGCGTCGTCGCTTCCTGGAAGCTGATTTATGGCCGCCGCCGCGAGGTGCCGCCACCGACTCAGCCTACGAGTAAAGGATTGCCGTAGTTAGCCAATTATTAATAGGACGCATTAATTGTTATATTTAGGTGACAACCCTGCTTGTGGATTAAGGAGCTTGGTTGGACCGAAGTATGCGTGGAAGTGAGAAGTAAAGTGAAGTTGCCATCAATAATATCTGTGATGGTGTCTCGCTTGTACAAGTAGGTTCGGTCCAAACCGAAGTAAAGTATTTAGTAATATTTCAAAATATCAATACAGTAACATATTAGTTTAAAACGATGCAACGATTTTGGTACATATACCAAATATAAAATTTCTTGCGCACAAAGCTTGAAGAAACGAATATACTTAACTCAATATGGTACCTAGGTCATTCTCTCTCTCTCTTTCTCGAAATATAAACCATGAGGAACAATTAATTACCTACTGATTAAAGGGATTTTTCTACCCAATGTTTAGGATTTATAAATAGGTTTATATTAATCTAATTGTCTATTAAACAGAACACAAGCTTTGCCTAATGAAGAAGACTTGGTAGGTATTACATTATTATTATTATTATTATCGTTAAAAAAATATCCGCCATATTTATCTATTTATTTATAACTGTAGGAAATTAAGCAGAACCTAATCTAACCACTTAGGTTCTGCTGAGTAATATTTAAATTGAAAAATTTTAGAATAAGTACCTGTACACTTCTCTTGCGTTTAATAAATAGCAGCCATCACTAAAAAGATAAAAGATCCCGAAACTATAACTATTCATTTACATGAAGCGAACTTGCGGGCCGAAGTGTGCCGGCACTAAAAGTGTATTTCCTTGTCCGGCAAGGATCGGGTTACTTTTTCCCAGTATATTAAGTTGGGAACTTCCCCCACGGCGGGGGCGGTATGATTTATCCCCTTATCCCTGGTGCCTGGCGCCATACGTCTTAATCAATTGGGCAAGCGACACGATACACTTATAGGTAACAACTTATCTTTACAATTAATCTTCTATTCAAATCTCGGACGCTGTCACACATAAATAACTCGGGCCGTCGAGGCGATAGCGAACGTCCGCTATAATATGTTTCTAGAAACGCGCTCGGTTTTATTTCATGGATTATCAAGTTACTCGGCAGTGTGTTAGGCCAAAGTTAAAAAATATCCGAGGGACACCTCAGTGGGTATATTGGGTGGGTTACTGTTATTACAAACCGAAATGCATCTGTGTGTGCATGTTTGTTTGTTAGTCTTTCTTACTGAAACTACTAGTCGGATTTGAACAAATTTGTTTGTAGAAAATTGGATTTTGGAAATAATACATATACTACTTTTTATTTATTAACCAGCGTTGCTGCACCCACTGGGTTATACATGGTGAGTGACCCTTTTTCGGTGACAATTTGTGTCTAAACTCTCACTAAGTAGCAATATTTTTTCTTCTGTTTGGTGGCGGTACTTTTGGGACTGTACCTAATTAAGTTTTTTTTTCTTACTTTATTATTAAAATCTTCGCAAGGAATTGGCATGTACCCATGTAAAATCCCAGAATCTCCTAGTCTTAGAGTCATCTAAAGACGTAAAATTTTGCTCTGAAATCCATAGTATACAGTCAAGGAAGTAGAATTACGTTCCAGGGTTTGTCAAAGAAATCATAGCGAAGTTGATAACGAAAACCTCCTTGCTTTCCTCTTCTTCTTCTTTCTCTTTTCATTTGTTCTTTCTTTCCTTGACGCTGGCAAAATTGTCCCATTAGACAGAAGCCATTTATTAAATAAAAAGATTACGAACAGGTTTCACCCTGGTACGTGTTTCAGTTTCTTCTGCTGGAATTTCCATTTAACTGCACCTTATATTATGATTCACGCGTGTGAAGCCGCAAAGAAGGCTTGTCTTTATATATATTTATTATATCTACGGTTTGTTTACGAAGCATGTACTGGAAAGTCTCATCTAATCACTCGGACCCCTCGTCCCGTCAAAGCGGCCAAGTTTCACTTAAAAAGACGTTTTGTACCGAACTTGCCTTATTAAGGGCAACAAAGTTTGACGGAAGCTACGTTTCATATCAGCCCTCCTAATTAATCAGGTAAGGAATCGAATAACAAAGTATTAAATTACGGACCGAAGTCAAAATGGTCTAATAGCGTTAATTAATAGAAACATGGGAGTTTTAGTGAGTTTTGTGCGTTGCTTGACGGAAGCGTCCTTTTATAAGAAATAGACAGGTTTTTTTTTGTGTTTAAATATCTTTATTGTCTGATAAACCGAATTGAAGAATGTTTTTTTAATATCTTAAGAAACTATGAAGATATGGACGTTTTAAATTCAATCAGACAGAAACATTGTCATGTCACACAAAATATTTAAATTTTGTCGAAAATCTCTTTCTTCACAATCTCTTCAGAAACTTCATTCGCTTGAATCTACCTTATTTTTCAACATATTCAACGAATTTTATGTCAGTCGTTTCATTTCCCGTTTTATTACTTAGATTTGTGTTCTACGCTTATTCACTATTAAAGATGGAGGGATAGTTTGTGACGATTCACGTGAGCTTAATAAGCAAGTTGGCGCCATTAAGTTTTTTTTTGTTTTGTATATTATGTGTACAGGGTTGCACATTACATTGCACAAAAATCAGAGATTACTGCCATTACTATCAGTATATTATCTTAGTGTTTATAATATGTTGTCTCAATATCGACATTAATCGCGTTAGTATCTCAGCGCCCTGGTGGCCGATAAATCTTCTGGACAAAGAAATGATAAATAGTGCGTGTGCGCCATGATTTACCGCCGGCAGGGCGATGGAATTATTATTAGAAATACACGTACCTACTTTATTGAGTGAGAATCCCAGCCAGCACAAACCTTCTGAGTAAGTTTTTTATAATAGCAGTCACAGAAACGAATTGCTGAATAAGACTACCGTAATTAGCTGATTTGGCGCTTACTCAGACGTTACTCAGCAATTTGGGCACAAAATTATACCGCTAATAGCTGAGTAATAGCAATATAAACACATGAATAAGTTTTGAATAATTGTACGACCAGCTGAGTATCTTCTGCATAAAAGCATTTTGTTCTTTTATGCAAGTATTACAGCTCTGTTATCCAGAAGATGAATGAACGATGAATGAACTATATGCTTAGTCCTTCAAAGCTCAGATATTCAGATGATAACACAGCTTTAAGCTTATTTCAGAACATTTATCAAGAATTTATTAGAATTAAATTTGAAGTTGACATAATCGAACACACAAAATAAATTAAAAGTGCACGCGTTGTTTGGTGAGTGACAGCAGCAGAAAATAATGGCAATTCTAATGTCCTAGCGGTAAATAATTTATACGCTTATTTGTGCTAGAAATAATAATTGTAGGTGCGCATGCAACTTTACCGTGTATTCATATATACATTTCGTGCAAAATTTTACGCGCTACCTGATAAGCCAGGTTTTTGAGAATAAACAACATTTCGTCGTTGGTTTGTTTTTACGAGTGAAATATTTTTTATATTCTTATACCATTTGAGGGTTAAAAGTAACTTGTATACTTTTTACAAGAATATTATACCGATTTCGTTATCATAATTGAGTTTTCGAGTATAAAATTCTCATCATTTAATAGGTTATGTCATTCATTATGGCGACGCTCATTCTGAATAAAGTCTCCTTAAGAAAGAGTACTTTTTTTGGGTTGATTCGCCTTAAAGCCAAAGACACTATGTCCTTGTTTTTGTTTACTTGTCTAAAAGTACGTTGTTTAAGTAGTGTAAGTGGGTTGTATAGGCTTCCCCTCGTGGAAAAACAAAAAATATGCTAGTTCCTTATCCCACGGGAATTTCGTAAGCCTTTCTTAGTGCAAGTGCAGCTCTGTGTTACAACTCAGAGCATACGTCTGCCAAATTTCATGATTTAGTAGCTTTGCGTTTTGTCATTTATGGGCACCTTATTGTTTTCAGTTAAACAACGATTTTACTAATTTTCAAGAACTACCTCTTTCAAACTTCCAAAGATTATGATTATAAGTAATTCATGATGACTTTTTACCATATTTTTAAGTCAGAAATTGTTTTTTTTAAGGACTTTTACTCTTATTATTCTAGTTTTCGTCCAACTGACCAGAGACCGTATTGCCTATAACGTTTTTGACGCTCGCGATCGCAATCAAATGTCAGTTTTTGTATGCGAAATCTATCATTTGATTGCGATCGGGAGCTACAGAAACGTTAGGCAATACGGCCTCAGGACTTATTTGCTCATAATTAGAAAAAACGCGATTGTTTTTTTTTTGTAAATTCAAAGCGCAACAATTTTGATACTTTTCCAACTGGCCAGTCCTCCAGGAACAACCTAAACAAGTATATACTCTTCTCACATTCCTCTGCAATGATGTAATCCGCGGTAGTCGGTAAGAAGCTGGGAGCAGCTCGATTGCTATTAAAGGATTAACGTCGGCTACAAAGCGATGGCATTTTGTACCCCTGCCCCTTGTCCGGTCCCTCCCTGCCCCATAAAGGGGTGGACACAGTTGCCTGGAAAAGAATGTCTACTGTATGAATGATGAAAGTAAATAAGTGCATCAAATTTCTTCAAATTAATTTAAAGTTTAATATTGTTAAACCAAATTGACTATTTGAATTACCTATCTCAAAATATTAAATAAACTTATTGTTTTGTTTTTCATGGCACGATTGACACTAATTGAACTAAGCCCAAACTAAGCAAAGTCTGTGTGTACAATGGGCACTAGACAACGGATAAACATACTTATGTAGATAAACACATACATGAATACATATTAAACGACCGAGGCTCGAGAACAACATTCGTATTATTCATACAAATATCTGTCCCGGCCGGTGATCAAACCCGGGACCCAAGCAAGCTTCACAGTCAGGTTCCCTAACCACTGGGCTATCCGATAGTCACTTTAAAGCCGAGTTTACACTTACAAGAAAAATCGTGCAAGTTCGGTGCGGCGCTCGATTGACCACTACAAATTCGTTGGCTTTACGGCCTCGCAATGTAATGCAACTTGCACGATTTTTCTTGCAAGTCTAAACTCGACATAATAATATGTATATTTAGCTCAGTGTATGGATAGAGCTTTCATACATGAATATAAAATAATAAATGATTATTAAGAGGGTATATCTTTACAATTGTTCTTGTGAACAGCCCTTTACTCGTCCTTCCAGCCTCCGGCGAGCGACCCTCAAGACCTTTGTACATTTGCATAGCTTTAGAGCGGGCTTAGCATTTTTTTATTTGGTTTCGCTATGTTCTTAAAGGATAAAGGAATGGTCTGTCTCGTGATTTTGCACTCAAGACTACTTAGACCTTTGAGAAAGGATACGTATATCGATACGTCTTAGATCCCTTGTTTCGATCACTGATATAAATTTTATGTGACAGATATCTGTGATGCCGTCTCCTATTGTCTTGGTCCAATTAACAGAGATGACATCTCATTAAAGCATGATTTCCACCAATCGGCTCGCATCGGATCGGATCGGAAAGAATACGAACGGATGCGGCGACAGCCCAACGACTTCCATTCCAACGAACGGCTTGCATCGCATCGGATCGGAAAGAATTTTACAAATCTTAACAAACGAAATCATATTATATACAATAAAAAGTCTATATTACCAAAACTTATTTACAAAAACAAGCTAAGTTTCAATTTGGGATATAAAGCTGTTATACCCCAGTTAAATCTATCATTCAGTATTTAACACCAAAGCAATATAATTAGAACACGATTGGAACATTTTATTTAACTTCAAAACCCGAATACGTATGCAAGTCCATCCATTAATAATTGAGTGTTCCAGCTAAGAGCGGCTAAGTGGCCCATACGTAAGCTTTCTTGGTTATTTAGAGCTCTAGTTGAATCCATTGAAGGCTTACTGGACTTTTCTAGTATTTAGTGCTTTGAGAGCAAGCTCTAACGTACCTCGCACTAGCTACGTAAGTAGGTAGTAAGCTAATAGAATGAATGGATGTATCCATTAGTAAATATTTTTTGTTAAAAAATATTTTTTAATGCAAGGTGTTTGCTGACTGCACTTAAATGGTTATATTTATTTATTTTATTCTATTTATATTTTCGTAACTAATTTGAAGTCAATCCGATCTAAAGAAATGGGTGTTTGACTTCAACAACTTACATACATACAGACATTGCAAGTGAAGTAAAAGCTTGTAAACATAATGTCGTCACAAATTCACCAAACCTCTAGTCTAGTCTAAACCAGTTAGTCCTAAAATAGGCAGTATAAATAACTTATGTACACATAGAAGGGATTTTTCG
This sequence comes from Choristoneura fumiferana, assembly GCF_025370935.1. Classification (NCBI taxonomy): domain Eukaryota; kingdom Metazoa; phylum Arthropoda; class Insecta; order Lepidoptera; family Tortricidae; genus Choristoneura; species Choristoneura fumiferana. Next base: position 12,191,262 of record NC_133494.1, read on the forward strand.
AAAATTCCACATGTTGGAACCAACTTTTCTTTATACTTATTCTTCCACGTTTCCCCCGTTGAGTATCTACCTATGTCGCCGCTTGCGTACGTAGAAGCTTAGTAAAATAATAATATTAAGGGGCTGTTTCACCATCCATTGATTAGCGTTAACCGACGGTTAAATGTGATGCCGTCTCCGTCTATTCGAACAAAACAAATAGAGACGGCATCACACCTAACCGTCAGTTAACACTAATCAATGGATGGTGAAACAGCCCCTAAATGTATTCAGCCCCTTGTTTAACCCCCGACGCAAAAAGAGGGGTGTTATAAGTTTGACCGCTATGTGTGTCTGTCTGTGGCACCGTAGCTCTTAAACGGGTAGCTCTTAAATTTAAATTTCTCATGTAAATGAATTGTGAATATTCTCATGAGAAAAACAAATTCTTTAAACCGAAATCAGTTCTTTTAGCGATGGTTCTTAGACATGTTTCATCAAAATCGGTTTAGCCGTTTTTGAGATATCGAGCTTTTCTTTACTTACATACCTTTACCTATCAGTGGTGTGGAGTGAACGCTTTCGTTACACGAACCAAAGAGTGAAAGAAGCGTGATTTAGGTAGTCTTCGGGGTGAGTAGGTAGGTATGTACACAAGCTTTGTCTTACTTGTCGTCACTGACGTCACGTAAAAACTGTAGGCTACCCCTGGGAATGGAGTTGTTATGATGCCACGCCTCTGTTACCTATAGACATGCCTATACCCTTTAACCTACCCAGATATTGGCAGCTACATTCCCAGGTCGCAGGTCGCATATCTTAAATAGCGGCGAGCGGCACGCGAGGCACGCGTCGCGTCTCGCCTCGCTTGTAATTGCGAAATGTCGATGATTACCTATTGGTAATTGTTGGTTTAGGAGACAATATTCGGGAAAAGTGAAGTAGTTTAGAACTGCTTTCTAAAGTAGGTAAGATAAGAGTGGGTATACAAGAAATAGACATTTCAAGCTAGCTCAAAGGGCTAGGTTGCCCCATGTGTCTAACAAACCTTTATTTTTCCGACTCAGTTTATAATAATGTGACGTTCGATTTAATTGTTCATAAAATGGATTATCTATCACAGAGATTGTACTTCAGAAACGATTACATTACACTGTTGAATACCTACTAAAAAGTACAAAAAGTATAGTTTGAGGAAAATTGGCCTCAGACGACGACTTATTTATAGAAAAACTGACAAAGAAGTGACTAAAATGAGTGAACCGTGTGATATAAAAACTCGGTTTATTTAGCAACTAAGTCGCTGCGTTAAAAACTGCTAGAAGCTCTGGATAAGCGTGATAGCGACAAAGTTCCACCGCTAGTCGCATCTTAGCTGCCAAGTTAGTAATCACGCGATCTCCGATTGTTTATGACAAGGCCTGATTACACAAAGGCTGTTTACGCTAGTTAACTCTGTCTTAATCAGAGTCAACATTCCAATGGAGCTGTAAATCAAGCAATAATCGTCTTAGTATAATTAACGGTGTATTTACCTGCCGACAACAAGCATTACGGGCTGTCAACTATCATCTGCAATCTATGATGATGGCATTATCACGGTAAAACTAACTTTATTCCAACACCTTAGATTTCAAGTGAGATATTAGAAGACATGTTAACATATCTGATACAGTACAATTCTGATTAATGACAACTGTTCCATGTTGGCTTGAGTATGGTGAGCCGCATTGTTGTGTTTTAGTCATCATCATATCATCATGTCAGCCGAAAGACGTCCACTGCTAGACATAGGCCTCCCCCAAGGCTCTCCACTCAGACCGGTCTTGTGCTTTTCGCATCCACCGCGATCCCGCGATCTTAACCAGGTCGTCGCTCCATCTTGTTGAAGGCCTACCGACAGCGCGTCTCCCGGTCCGCGGACGCCATTCGATAACCTTTTGACCCCATCGGCCATCAGTCCTGCGAGCAATGTGCCCCGCCCATTGCCACTTCCCATTGCAGCGAGCATTGTGTTTTAGTGTCCAGCTTTAATTACCTATTGCGATGTAGCTCGTTGTATCATAATTAATGTTTTGAATGAATATTTATTCCATTTTGCAGTGATGTAGAGCGGACATTTTTGTTAGCTTACCCGAGACGTGAGAGAAACGTGCGTGCGTTCAGACAAGTTACAAGTGACAAGTTCAGACAAGTTCAGACAAATACACTGTTTTTTTAGTAACTGTTTTTTGAAACTGTTACGTTACGTTTCACAAAAAATGCGTACCTAACAACCCAGCTCTAGTGTAATTATTATAATCTTTGCCATTCGTATAACCTTATTATAGAGGTAAATTAATTTACAAACTTGATCCAAACATGCTAACAAAAAAATAATATTTGTTCCTTTTTTCTCGTCAGGCCCACACGTAGTATTATACCGTTATCTCTATTTGTCGGGAGGATTATGAAGAGTTCGACGCGGCTCAATAAATTCCAACATGGTGCAAAGGGGTGCGTTTGGAATGCGAAGCATGTGATACACCTTTCACCTGTCATTCGATGATGTCATCGTGTTTATGTTAATACTATTGTTTACATGACATAATACCATAATGTCATGACATGAGTCGACTACAAGCAAACACAGTAATATGGTAGATTAATAGGCGTCCCTTTCACACCATACGTACGTATGGTACCATAAAAACAAAATGTTCATTAATAAGTTTTTGGTGATAATATCATTTTTAATTCAAGCTTTTTTTTGCTGACTGTACTTTTTGTTGACTGTACTTGTATTGTCACCCAAACTACATTTTCATACCAAATTTCATGTTGATGCCATTAACCGTTGAAGAGTTCCGTCCTTGGATTTTCAGGATGTCACTACCAGAGTATTGTATTATATTGTATACCAAATTTCAAGTTAATCCAACTACTGGAAGTTGGTCGAATGTAACTTGCAAGATTTGATTACAGCCAGACAGACAGACAACGGGACAGGTGAAACTAAATAAAAACTTAGTACTGGCCATTACAAAACTGTTAATGATGACAAAACAAGAAAGTCGTTCTTTTATTGAAGCGCGCGTGGCATGGCATCCTGTATGTTTTTCAAGGCATTTATCAAAATGCCGTTTCTTGCAAAAATTATAAATCATCTGTTTTCGTGACAAATCTTTGATTACCAATTTGTTTATAATATTCTCATTCATTAATTTATCTTCACCGAAGAATCAAACATTATATCATTCGTCTTTCTACTAAATCCTGCCGGTTATGTACACCAACTGGATAAAACATTCTGGAGTCGCACCGTCGGCGAACTTCGTGGACCAGTCCACGTGTCAACTCGGTGATCACGCCAATATCACTGGCCTGCAACTCATGCCATCCAAACAAGGATAACACAACCTTAAGCTCTTATATTTACGGTGAATTTGAGTGCATACAAACGTTGGTAGTTACGAGAAAAACGAGTCGCATTTCAAAGGGTCATCGCGGAACAAAGTTAATAGATGAACTATTTTATTTGCAGGTTTCGTTATAGTAACAAAGTAGGACTCTGATGCTTTGGCTGCGTTCGCTATACTTTTTGTTTGAGGATTATGGTACAACCGACTTGCGTTATGCTAGCACTTAAATGCCAACAGAATAGATTAGCAATCAAAAAGGAGATAATAAGAATTAGAATAAAAGAAATTGTATGTGAGCCAGACTAAAGTACTATTAATACTTCAATTCAAATCTCTCAGGCGTCCCTAAATCCGAAACAAAGCCTTTAATAAAACCTAACAAGAATATGCCATTGGCCGTTCTCGAATTGGGCTAATTTCATACAATCCTGTCGTCCGTTGTCCGAGCTAATTTCACACTAGAGCGCCGTCGCCCGGGCTATGGGAAAAACTTATTCAATCAGCGTAAGCACCGTAAGATTTTTCCCTCCCTTTACCGAGGAGCATAATGGAATGAATACGGCAAGTTGTTTTTCTTAGGAGCAAAATTGGTTTTTATAAATGACTCAAAAACCGCCAGTCTCTCGTTACTACTTACAGAAAATAAATTTCACTTAAAACAAAAATATTTAAACTAGCTCTTGTCCGCGAGGTCCGTCCGCGTAGAATTAGTTTATCACTATTCGGCGGGATATATGCATTTTCCGGGATAAAAGCTATTTAATGTCCTCAGGACCTCAAACTATCTGTATATTGAATTTCATCTAAATCAGTTCAGCGGTTTAGACGTGAAGAGGTAACAAACAAACTTACAATGAGACTTACAGACTTTCGCATTTATAATATTAGTGAGATACCTACTCATATAATCGATAGAACTTCGTAGAGAAGGAACTAGTCATTGTGTTGTAGTCACGCGGTAGGGCTCAGGCCTGAAATGTCTGTTTTCCTAAAATGTACAATTCTCAAAACGTCTGCCTTTCACAATGTTAGCACTTCTATTTTGTCAACTTTCTCAAAATGACTGATATTTCAAATGTTTACAATCTCAGGAAGTCGTCTATTCATAATGTTTACATTCCTATAATATTAGCATTACCATAATTTCTGCTTTCCCGTTATGTTCACTTTTTTAAATAAGCTATATAGTCTTGTTTTCCCATAATGTCGGCTTTATTTTCAAATCAGTGTTCTAAATGTAAAGGTTTAATTTTATTGTTTGCATAGTTACTCTTTGATAACATAAATATCTATAACTAATATAAAATTACTGGCATTCAAGACCACTTTAATGAATAATGACGTTTAGATGAAATTTGAAGACCATGATTGGAGACATTTTGGGAATAAGACTTTTCTGAAAAGCAAACATTATACAAAAACTGTCATTCTTGGAGACAGGCAATTTTAAATAGCTGACATTTTGAGAAGCTGACATTATGCAAAAGACGTGTTGACATTCTGAAAAGCAGACGTTTTGCGAAAAATACATTTTAGGAAAACGGATATTTCAGGCCTGAGCCCGCGGTAGCCAGGAAGCCAAATTCAAGCTAGAACTGGCGAGCAGCACCGTGTGTAAATATTACACGAATCATTTGGAGCCACTTTTAACCCCTCATAACTCAAAAACTATATTACATAAACATGTCAAATTTGGCTCATATATTAAGACTTGCGAGATACATATATGTGATTGCATTGCATAAACACACCTCAAACGGCTATTTAGATATTAACGTCTGTAAATAAATTCATGACTTGAACTTGGCACCCATTTTAGATCTCACTTCTTTTGTCGTTGAATTCAACAACCAAGGCATATCATAATATTGAACTTGGCTATCGTTTCACGTTTATTTTGATGGTATTGTAGATTAATTGATTAGGTAACCGTTTATAGTTAACTTATGGTGGTTTTAAATTTATCTTTTTACGCATTGTATTATTACACATTTTATTACATGCACCTTCTCATTTCCTTCGTAGCTCTACGTGGCTCTTATTGAATTAAACGCTTCTTGTGATATATAATATCAGCAATAAAAGCACTGAAGAAAAAAGTAATAAATACTGACATTGAACTAAGGCTATTTACGATTAGGACCTACTCACTCCTCAAACATACACGTACACACCTCAAACGATTATTTAGATATTAACGTCTGTAAATAAATTTCAAGACTTGGCACTCATTTTAAATCTCACTTCTTTTGTCGTTGAAGTCACATCTACTCACTCCCTTGACATTGAGATTAGTCTATATAAAAAAAAACTTGACAGCATTGAACTAATCTCATATAATTTTATTGGTAAGCCTTGCTCATATACATTTTTTGCATCTACGTAATTTATGTATATTCTTCCTCTGAAGTCTCGCCTTCTTTCGTTTTTTTAGAACAGAATTATTTAACGTACCTACGTACGTAACGTACATTTTTATCCACGAGAGCTTATGCCCTAATCACTTTGCTGCAAAATGGAAATATGTATGGAACATAAATTATCACCTAAAATTTAACATGATGCAAAACTGGAGAAGAAAACGAAAGCGTAAAAATCATCAATAACTCATGACCCGATGAAGTTTGCATTCCATCTCTTTCTAGAAAATGAAATTTAGTATGGGCTTCCTATGGTCGTCGTGTCATGACGTCACCGTCAGATCATCAGATCTCTGTCTAATCGACAATTTAAATATCCATAATGTTGTGAAAGAGCGGGCTCTCCTGACACAAGCATTTTATATATGCTTAATAGGAGGTCCCAACCTTATCCCTTGTAAAATTTTCTAATACCAATATAATATTCTGATTTTGTTTTTTTTGATATCTTCCTGTTTTTCTTAAGATATTAAAAAAAAAACCACATCTTAGTTTGTCAAACCATAATGATATTTTATATTAGGCAAATAAAAAAAAAGGTTACGAATTCCTTATTGACAGCCTAAATCACCGGAACCTACAAACATACATCACAACCTCTCATCACAAGTATCCGAGTATCACAAGCCACTCAAGTATCTCGAACACGAGTTCTCAACTCGGATATATTGGGAATATAAATATCCTGTCCCGCCCAAAGCCCTTTGACTCACTTAAAGACATCCGCCCTGGACCCTTCGTGCAAGGAAACATCTATTTTGAGTTACAACTCTTCGCCAACTATTCTCCAAAAACTACTTAATCCCTTACCACCCTCACCTTTATTTGAACCTTAGTTTAATCACTCAGAGTTGTTTTTGCAAATATATAGCTGGTTAAGATAGGTGGTTTCAAAGGTTACAAGTTCTCCCAAGGGAACTAATGCAAGTTCAAAACTTTAGTGATGCGTGTTTGGATGAAGGATCGCATGCAGATATGTGTACTTAAATATATAGTAAGTTTAAGAGTCTACTTTGTTTGAAGAAACTAGGGTTTTGAACGGTCTTAGCAAAACCAAAGAAAAAAACTTTACATGTTGTTGGTGGAATGGAAACGTTTCTTATGTACATAGGCTATCAAAAAAATGTATGGGTGAAACTGATGATTTCCTTTATGAGAGATTGACAAAAAAACCTATACGAAACAAAAAGAAAATTCTATAAAAAAATGGTTGCAAATTGATCTGTAATATCTATCTATTACGTTTCCGCAAACACTAGAAGTATTTTTAATAAACTGAGATTTCCTATGCTGCAGAATTAAAGTTAGTTGACCATGCTATCTACACTACAGTCAGCAAAAATCACAGGATGCCAAAAAAAGTTATTTATTAATTATTTCTAAGTTAGGTTATTTACGCTACTGCAGACGCTTAAGTTACCCAACCATTCTGTCAAAAACAATATCATAATTTTTTTAATTACTTTCATGCCCGAAAGGAAGGGCAATTAGCTCCAAAAATATGTTTCGAAACGTCAAAAAATAAAAATACTGTTCATTTAAACTCTAAAATATTGTTCATTTTATTTCTCTTTCTCAAAATACTTTATTTCTGGTAAATAAGTTATGGAGACACTACGTACACTTCTAAAAGTGAAATAATTTAGAAAAGTCTAACTGTACAATTTTTTTGCTATCAATTCGTCATCAATATGATATGACTAATTTATCGTCTAGAAAAATCGCCAACGATACCAATAACAATCTCTTCTCCCCTCGTAAACCTAAGTACAGCACTCGTCCATTCCCGCCTCGTTGCGTGGTCAAGACCCGATGTAACTTAGACACAAAAGGGCTTACGTGTCACGGCGACTCTGTTCACATACGTCGTTT
>NC_133494.1:12199033-12221135 GCF_025370935.1 Choristoneura fumiferana
GCACTGGGCCCGCGGGAACTATGGCCCAAGCCCTCTTGTTTTCAAAGGAGGCCTGTGCCCAGGAGTGGTACGGATATAGGCTGGGATGGAAAATTGCGTTCTTAAGAAAGAGGATCTTGACAGACAGGTATACGACAAAATGATCCCATAAGGGTTCCGTTTTTCCTTAAAACCTTGATTTCAATGAGTAAAAGCGATTGATAGAAAAGTTTAGCTTCTCTAGTTCCTTAAAAACACGCTCTATAGCGGTGTAAATCTTTCTACTTTATGGTCTACATCGATATCTTTAGACATATATCTAGCGTACAAAACTTGAACCCTGTTTGGGCCACGAATGTCATCGAGGGCAATAAATCTGTCATTTTTATACGCCCTTGATTTATCCGTGTTCGGTTCTCGAGGATTAGCCATTTCTTTTTCGATCTACAGTTTATCCGAGACGAAGATGGACTTACAATACGGGGATGCTTTACAAACATTATGATACCTATGTGATATGTGACTTTGAGCATAATTTACAAAGGCTTTGACTTGAAAATAATATAAAGGATGTTTACGTTTGAAAGTGATGAGAATTTACTTGATGTAGAATGGAATTGCCTTGAAAAAAGGTTTTTAAGGTTCCGGAGCCAAAGTGGCAAAAACGGAACCCTTATAGTTTCGCCATGTCTGTCTGTCTGTCTGTCCGTCCGTCCGCGGCTTTGCTCAGGGACTATCAGTGCTAGAAAGCTGTAATTTTGCACGAATATGTATGTAAACTATGCCGACAAAATGGTACAATAAATATTAAAAATATATATATATTGTTCGTCCCATAGACGTAAAGTTTGGGTGATTTTTTTTCTCATCCAACCTTGCAGTGTGGGGTATCGTTAGATAGGTCTTTTAAAATAATTAGGGGGTTGCTAGGACGACTTTTTGATTCAGTGATTTTTTTTGCAAAATATTCAACTTTAAAGTGCAAATTTTCATTAAAATCGAGCGTCCCCCCCACCTCTAAAATCTAAACCGGTGGGCGGAAAGTTTTGAAAAAAATCAGAATGGTAGTAAGTATATCAAACTTTCAAGGAAAACTATAACGGCTAATTTTGCTTGAGAATTATTAGTAAAGATTGGTTTTTTGGAATCTTTTTGTATTTTTTATTTCAATTCCAAATTTTTACTTTTACGGTCATCCCGTAAAACCGAAATTGAAAATACAAACTGAAATATAGATGCACAGAAAAAACAGAAAAATAAGACCATCACTGGGAATCGAACCCAGGTCCTCGGTAATCCGTACCGCGTGCTATACCGCTACACCACTGATGGTCAACGGTACCGACACGAATTTCCCTATGCACCTCATATCTCAGCTTGTGTTTCTTACTTAGTCACTTAAGCAGCGACGCTAGCGACATCTATGCCGTAAGCCCTCAAACTTTTTCGGCATTCCTTTGGAACTAACCGCTCAACCGGACAAGAGATATCGTTTCTAAGCAATCAAATTAAGATTGGTTTTTTGAAATTTTTTTGTATTTTTTATTTCAATTCCAAATTTTTACTTTTACGGTCATCCCGTAAAACCGAAATAACCGAACCGAACCGAACCCGAACCGAAACCGAACTATTAGTAAACCGGTAACCGAATTATTAGTAGTTTAAGAGTAAATAGCAGCTAAGGTATAAAATATACCTAAACTTGGAAGATTCAGTATAAAATACGAAATCCTTAGAAAAATATTACTTATATTTTTCGTACTGGCTACGGAACCCTATTTAGCGCGTGTCCGACACGCTCTTGTTGATGATTAGGTAGGTATGTAAGAACTAATGCAACAGCAACATAGCACAAAAGCTTTTCTAAGTGGTTAGGTCTCTTCTTCATATTTATTCTTGAACTGAAAATTACTATGGAGACGTCGTTACATTGGGGATATTACATTACAATATCATTGCTATGGCAACGTGTCAAAAGAACGCTGCACATTGCTTCGGGACTTAGAACCTGTTAAAGATGTCTCTCAGCAATTTTTAATCGTGTTTGATAATTTTTACACACATTCCTTGGTATTCAAAGCATACGCCAAAGGCGTAATTACTGAAACAAAAATTATGATTGATTTTTGGAGTCTTTTTGTATTTTTTATTTCAACTCCAAGTTTATTACTTTTATAACCGAAAGAATGTGACGTCTGACGACGCAACACAGATGTCGCTAGTGCTGCTGACTAAGTAGCATAGTAGAAATAAGCAACCTGAGATATGTATGCATAGGAAAAATTCGTGTCTAAATTCCTGTCCAGCAGTGGTGTACGGGTTATAGTGCTGGTCTCTTTTTCTGGTTTTTCTGTGCATCCATGTCTCAGTTTGTATTTACGATATGAAACAAAAATCCCAGTCAAAACCTTGAAATATTCCGAAATGATTTTATTACTTCTTGTATAAGCAATAAGTGGTTCTAGAAAGGTACGCTTTCGCCAGTAACACATCTTTGAACCACATGGGGCTTCGAATCGCTAAATTCACTTCCCCATTGACCATATACACAGAGGAGGAACGTCTGCACCTCCCTTTAGGGCCATAAATCTGCCCTGCCGTGATACGGGTGGCCAATCGGCCTCCTCTATAACTCACTTTCGGAAAACATCTCAGTTCTGGGGTTCATTCGGCCACAAAGTTTGGATGTAAACAATACACTGGCAGCTCCAATCTTTCTTACCTTTGTGATTCTTTTAGCACATTTAACTTTATTACATCACACTATTATACATAATTCATTTCAATACATACCCACACATTTTCTTGTTTCATCATGCAGCATCATGGACCTTGACCAAGACCTTGTAGGACCTTGTGCAAGGTCCGCCCGGATTACTACCACCATCTTGCTCGCTAATCCTGCCGTGAAGCAGCAGTGCTTGCACTGTTGTGTTTCGGCGTGGAGAGTAAGACAGCCGGTGAAATTACTGGCACTTGAGGTATCTCATCTTAGGCCTCTAGGTTGGCAGCGCATCTGCAATATCCCTGGTGTTGCAGATGTTTATGGGCGGTGGTGATCTCTTACCATCAGGAGACCCGCTTGCTCGTTTGCCATCCAGTCGAATAAAAAAAAGATAAAGGTATCTTAGGCCGTACGCCACCGTTCATGGACATCGGCCTCTATACTTGTTTCAATGAAAAAAAATCATCTTCATCAGCCGGAAGACGTCCACTGATGTACAAAGACCTCCCCTTAGAACGGCATAATGAACGACAACTCGCCACTTGCATCCACCGGTTTCCCGCAACTATCACGATGTCGTCAGTCCACCTTTTCTAATATCATTAGTCAGCTGCAGGGCGTCCACCGCTGGGCATTAGACTTCTTCCATAGACTTCTAGTTGCTTCGGTTGGCAGCGGCCTGCATTCACCGTGAAACTACGGCTTTACTTAGCTCATCCATCCATCTCGTTGGTGGACGTCCTTAGTACGCTGCTCTTGCCGAGCCGCAGTTTCCATTCGAGAACTTTCGGTCTCTTCTCCGTACTATAACGGCAACAGTTAATATTTATTTATTTCTTGAGTCGGGCGTTACTTTACGGAAGTACATGTCAATGAACAACTATAAACAATCACTGCTCTCCCGCGACCTTGCGATAGCTACGTCTACACAACAAATAAAGTTGAATGAAGTTGTTGGAGTGGAGACCACGAAAGGGGTTCAGGAATGTGGGGAGGCAGCCAGCAAGATGGACGCACGATTTGGTGCGAGCGGCTGGGAAGGACTGGATGCGGAAAACTCACGACCGCACAGAATGGTCTAAAATGGAATAGACCTTTACTCAGCATTGGGTAGATCAAGGTTGAAGAGAGAGAGAGAGAGAGAGAGATACAACAAATGTGTGTTCATGCTCTTCCACCTCCACGCTGTATAAACACACAAAACCATACAAACTCAACTATCAAAGACCATCTCTTTCCGGACTGCTCGTACAATATTTTTGCCGTAAATTATAAAGCTAAAAAAACACGATCGATAGGTATTTCTAACTTGATTTCGAGAAAAAAATCATCGACCAGAAACTGAAAGTATACTGACACGTTTCGACTCAGCCAGAGTTCATCCTCAGGAGTAACACAACCGTTCACAACCAGATGTAAGACTACACACATTGTCATAACAACACATCTAACAGTCTAGTGTTAGCTCAAGGATCATAATGCAGTGTTTATTCTGGGCACCACTTGGACCCATTCCTATACAAAGTAGTCAATCTCCAAAGACAAACATGACACTGCCATTTATAACTATTTCTCAAAACATTGGACAGTGAACGAAAAAGATTTAACGTACTCTACTGTCGTTAAGGGCTGCAGTCCGTAAAACTTTCAAAGCAAAGTCAACAAGAGTCACGTGTGTATACGTAGTATTTCTAAGTTTGTAGCTTTTTCCCGAAGTCCGTTGAAAAGTGACTTCTTAAGAACTTACCTCTTCGTTATTCTTTTACTGATGATTTACAATCCGTAGTTAAAATGGTGCTTTTTAGCGTGCTCAAAGGAGATTAGATTAGATTTTATTTAGGAGGGTTTTGTTCTTCCAGCGTTTGTAGTAATGTATGATAGATATAGGTCACAATCCTTAATTTGTGATTAATTTTGAAAAAACCTCATGTGATGTATCACTTCTATTTTGAAAATGTTATTTGTTTTCCGATTTATTTTCGTATTTGAACCCTTCTATTTTTAACCCCCGACGCAAAACGAGGGGTGTTATAAGTTTGACCGCTAGCTCTTAAACGGGTGGACCGATTTGAATGCGGTTTTTTCAATTGAAATCAGGTTTTCTAGCGATGGTTCTTAGACATGTTTCATTAAAATCGGTTGAGCCGTTTTTGAGATATTGAACTTTGAAGTGACCAAGTCGGGGGCTTTCCAACTTATTGTTGGTTAGGTATGATTCTAACATCTCTTTAAAGATGGAACAGATTTTCGTATTTGAACCCTTCGTCTGTCTATACGCGATATAAGTTTCGTCCGTTATGCACCCAAAAAAACTTTAACATTTTTTACCACTTGATTTGAGAAGATAAATGATATTGTTTATCTTACAAAAATCTAATTGGGATCCGTTGATAGTCCAGAGTTACTAAATAATATCAACTTTCGTGTTCCCAGAGCATTCTGAAGAAATAATTAACTATCGACCTTTGGCGTTACCAAATGCTAAAACAAATTATTGTAAAAATTCATACTTTTATCCAGCTGCGAGGATTTCTTTGCTATCCTCATCCCGGGGCTCTGTCGCCTCTTTGATTTTTTGTCCAAAATTTTTCTGTTTTGTTTTCCATTTTTTTTTTGTTTTCATTTGTTTTCAGTGCCTTTGTGCTAATCTGTTAATTTCTTCGTATTATCTTTGGAAACCTTTAATGGGCTTAATCGTTATATGTTTTGTAATCCACCTGTATTAGTTAATTTAAGCTCTTGGTTTTCCGAATAAAAATAATTTTTTTTTTTTATAAGTCTCAGAATTCGTTAACAAAACTTACTGCTGACAAAAACAAATAGCAAAACAGAACTTAAAACGTAAAGAACTACAACGGACTGGAAGTTACGGTCTAAGAATAGTGCCAATTAAATCCAAACTCCGACCTAATAGCGTCCATTTGTTAGTTGAGCAAACAACTGTCCAATCGACAATCTAATAGAGGTAGTACAGTTCAATAATTTAAGTTACAAAGTTACTAACTAGCCGTGGAGTTTGTATGTTTTACGAAGAAACTGGGTAAGAACAGCTTTTAAAATAGATGTCGACCAGCTTTTTGGTTTGTCCAATGCGCACCTAATTTATACTTTGAGACGTTTGCTTTGTAACTAGTTAGCTACTTGTAATAATAGATCAGGACTGTAGAGTATGAGGGTAGATAATTTTGAGTGCTCGGTTTAACGTCGTAACTATTTAGGATCAAATAAAAGGGCATTGTGGCCGTATTGTCTAAAGCCGGGTTTAGACTAGCAAGCCTTTTTTTATTTATGACGGTGGAAGCATTCTACACTTCCACTGAACGTAGATATAGTTATATAGTGTTTAGTTTCATAACTAAGGGACCCCATACATCCCTGTTATTATTATTCATCATCATCATCATCATGTCAGCCGAAAGACGTCCACTGCTGGACATAGGCCTCCCCCAAGGCTCTCCACTCAGACCGGTCTTGTGCTTTTCGCATCCACCGCGATCCCGCGATCTTAACCAGGTCGTCGCTCCATCTTGTTGGAAGCCTACCGACAGCTCGTCTCCCGGTCCGCGGATGCCATTCGAGAACCTTTTGACCCCATCGGCCATCAGTCCTGCGAGCAATGTGCCCCGCCCATTGCCACTTCAGTTTCGCAATTCTTCGGGCTATGTCGGTAACCTTAGTTCTACTGCGGATATCATAATTTCTGATTCTATCCCGCAGAGAAACGCCGAGCATAGCCCTCTCCATAGCCCTTTGAGTGACTTTGAGCTTCCTCATGAGGCCCATCGTTAGCGCCCACGTCTCAGATCCGTATGTCATCACTGGCAACACACACTGGTCAAAGACTTTTGACTTCAAACACTCCCTTAACTTTTTTTGAAAAAATGACTGCCAAGTTTCTTGCGGCGCATTCTTCTTGGCAATGATGGTCTTTCCGAAAGCGCTGGTAGTTTAAAAAATGACGTGTAAAAGTGCCCATCGCGGCCTATTTACTGAATAAATCATTTGAATTTGAAAGAAAAATCGTGCAAGTTGCATTACATTGCGAGGCCGTAAAGCCAACGATTTTATAGTGGTCAATCGAGCGCCGCAGTGTAATGCAACTTGCACGACTTTTCTTACGTCTAAACCCGGCTTAACGCTCTGACGGTCGCGATCGCATTCGCTCTTTCTACCCTCAGGTTAAGGCAGTTGTCTCACTGCCGGTGAGGAAACGATTGGCTATCGACTATTTTCTCGCTCAAGAAACGAACTAAAGATATAAGATCCTGTTTGAGTAAAAGAGACATATATATTAATAGTTGATCGCTGGCGGTTCACACTGCCGGCGAGAACTCGCTCTTACATCTTTTGTCGCAGCGACAAGACGAGTACGAGTGTCAGCCGCCCAGGGCAGAAGAAAAATTTGTCGCCTTTTGTTTTAAAAAAAACATAGTGTACAAGCAATTAAATTGTGAAATATATTGCCGCCCCCCGCACCCCTGCACGCACTACGCTACGCCACTGGCCTAAACCGTTGAACCGATTTAGAAATTCGGTATACAGATAGTTTGAGTCCTGGGGATGAAATAGGATAGTTTTTATCCCGGAAAATTGCATAGTTTTCTCGGGATAGCGATAAACGAATTCTACGCAAATAAAGTCACAGGTGAAAGCTAGTTAAAGAAATTTCAACTGTCTTACGGTATTTGAGTAATAGTTGTGACATGAATGGGAATTCGAAATTGTTAATAATTCACTAATTCAGTAAATGTTTCTCTTTCTTTAAATTGATCCAGGTCGAGTATTAAGATTGCGCGCATGCGGCCGTCACAGCCCTCAGCCTCAGCCTTTACGAGGCGCAGTCCTAATCCATTTGCATGAAATACCTATTTTCGGGTGTAATCCCGCTTTTGGGGGGTTCATTTTAAATGATCGCTTAAAACAAAATGTTCAGACACCGACTACAGGCACCTCGGTATTTACAATGGAATCTCTTTAAATAAATAAATAAATATCACGGGACAATTCACACCAATTGCAATTCACTTTATACTATTCGATGTTATTATTTTAATTTTTTTCTCTCCATCTAATGTATTTTTATGTGTAAATAAATGTTTCTCTCTCTCTCTCTCTCTCTCTCTCTCTCTCAATTGACCTAGTCCCAAAGTAAGCTTAGCAAAGCTTGTGTTATGGGTACTAAGCAACGGATAAATAAAATAATATAGATAGATACATACTTAAATACATATTAAACACCCAAATGTATCGAAAGTGTCCAGAAAGTTTCACGAGGATCTGTTGAAAAATGCGACCTGCAAAGGAAAATAGACAGACGGACACACAGAAGCATTGTGCCCAACCAAAACAGAGCCGCTTCACGCTCACTCGGTTAACCATAAATATTTATTTAAAAAATATTTACTGAAAAAAGGATAGCTGAAGTAGTTTGGCTAATTGACGTTTAGCCAAGATTTACTAATAAGGAACCAAATAATGCTAATATTGCAAAACTGACTTTGTAAGACATCACCTAACTTTTGGCTACTACGAGTAGTAGGCCTTAGTTTTGTAGTCACTCAAGTTATGTCACAAGCAGCAATTTTTTTTGCTACTGTTAGCGAATCTTTTTTTTTTCAGTGTAGTTTCTAGCAAACCATGGCCGGCAAAATATGGCCTAACTTTTTTTTACTTATACCTAATGACTTTAAGAATTTTATTAAGTATATTAACTTTCTTAAAAAAATCTCTAAATTTGCAATCAATCATCAATTACGTGGAGATTTTAAAAATTAGAAAATTCCATAAAATGGTTTGCCGGAACCATGTCTATCGGCAAGGGTATCGTTGCCCCTAATTGGCAGAGTTTGGCAGTTTTCGGTTAATTAGCCACGTCCGAATAGAAGTCATTAGGGAGTGACGGAGAGGTTTTTATTTTAAGTTTTAGTAAGTCTCCTAAGTTTTAGGTATCTGGGTCAAACGTGTAGGACAGATCCTCGAGCAGGACGATGATTCACCTTCGATCTTATCGGGAGATCTTCATAGGTGAGTACTTTCACGACGGTGGCGCTCCCCGCTCACTCAGAATCGTGAGTTGAACTGTTTATATTTACGGCAAAACGATGTTTGATGAAGAAGCTCGTACTTTATAAAAAAAAACATAAAAAAAATTGAACCGGACTTGGGAAATTTTCAATGGTGCAAAATAATGTATTTGAGGAAGGACTCCGTTAGATACGACGACGAGCGAAGCGAGGAGGAGTGTTAGGTAGAACTGTGACCTTACATATTTTTCAACTAATACCAATATAATATAAATAATTAACGATATAAGTAAATCTTATTTTGAATAGGTGTTACCGTTATGAAAAGCAATATTATGAGTTCAAATGTTTTCTTATTTATGCCATTATTTAAAAGAAAATTATGATATTCGTCTGTTATGGAGGAAAAATTTCTGAAAAACAACATTATGAGTCGAGATGTGTGCTCAGTAATGACATTATGAGTAAAAAAAATATGAACACTGTCTGTTATGAGTTCCGATGTTAGTAATAAAAATGTATAAACGAAAGTATGAGGAAAAAAAATTAGAAGAGTGATTATTATGAACACAAATCGATATTAAAATAAAAAAATAGGAATAAGAATTTATGAGAGAGTCTCCGTCTATTCGTACGAAACAAATAGAGACGGCATCACATTTAACCGTCAGTTAACGCTTATCAATGGATGGTGAAACAGCCCCTAAGAGTTTTATGTTAGTGAACGATATAGTTACCTACTTGTCTGTTTGTGATTGTTTGTGAGATTTATTACTTACTATTTACTTATGTTCAATGAATCCGGCGGCAAACATCCATCAAATCACGGAAGTGACAATCATGTCTTTGTTGATAGTAAATTTCTTGAAACCTAAACCAATGTCTCGCCAGAGTTACAATTAATTACAATGATGTTAATTACAATGATAATATTACTTCTATCATTGTAATTTTTCAATTACATAAATGATTGATTTCTTAATGTTTACCCGCGACTTTGCACGCGTAAATCATTAAATCTCGCAGCTGAATTGAAATTCCGGGATTTAATTAAATTCTAATGGAATGAAATATTCCAGCTTCATATTTACTAATAATACATGGTAAAAGAGGCTTAAAAGCATTCTCTTGGTAGTCTTCTCTTTCTCTCTCAGCCTAATAGATAAAGAGTGTGCTACAATGGAGGATTAATCCAGGGTTTCTCAAACTTATGGCTCCACGTACCCCTGTTAAAGTTTCTAGACGACAGCGAACCCCTCCCCCCCCCCAAAGAAAGTAATAAAACTGGCTGTTGGAGAAACTAAGTTTTTTTTTATTTAAAGAAAGAAAGAAAGAAGAAAGAAAATACATTTATTTAACGCCATAAAAACAAACATAGGAACAAACAGAACAAATAAAGACATACATGACGCTAAACAGGTCCCCACTCAGCATAATGCCACGGCAAGCCGTGGCGCTGATTTTCAGTGAGGACCTTATCTAAAAACTAACTTAAAATAAAAATTTAAAATAAAATAAAACAAATATTAAATTGTATGGCAACACCGGCTTAAACAGTTCAATCGTGTGCAGTTGAAATGTTTTAAGTCACCGCCAAAAGTATACTTTGCAAATATGAATAATGCATATTACTGTTAAAATGGTTATTTAAAAACAACATGCTACATACTTGACTCCTTAAAACAAAAACACAGGTATTTCTATTAAAAGTATCTTACTTGACTAAATAATACGCCAACCAACAGTGGATACATTTTTGAGATCGTAACGTAACGTAATAAACCGAACTCATTCAGTCTACCGCCAATTGGTAAAGCGAAATCGACGTTTCTAGCTTATTAATAAGGACAACAAACATTATGAGCGCCTAAAGTGAAAAAGAAAAATAAATAAAAAAAAATCCAAGGTAAGATTGAGAGGTGCCTACTTATTCATTTTCTCAATTGTAAGTTTAAAAAATGGTTTTTACATTTAAATTTAAAACCAGTTGTTGATTTTAGCGCACGAATGGGTGGAGGAATGTTGTTCCAACATTTGGTGGCGGCGTAACGAAAACTACCACGAAATGCAGCTGATTTGTGTCGAGGATAAGTTAGCTGCAGGAACCTGCAGGACCTAACTTGGGGCGATCTTGCGTTACGTGCCCAGGCTAGCTTACTGTAAAGGTACGAGGGCGACTGTTGCTTCATAATGCCAAACATAAGGCAAGCTAAATGTAATTTTTGGCGGGAGTACATATTCAGAATCCTATTTTGATTTAAATATGGTGATACATGCGCACGTGGCGGTATATGGAAGCAAAAACGCGCGCAGGCGTTTTGAACCCTCTGAACCAGCCTATGGGTCCGTGCCAGAAGGCGAGGCCCGTACACAGTGTCACAATAATTTAGTTTAGAGAGCACAAGTGCCTCACATAACCGCACTCTAAGCTCAATATCAATAAAATCACGAATTCTGTAAAGGATTTTAAGCCTATAGAAGCAGTTACGAACTGTGCTAAGTATATAATCTTCAAACCGTAACTGCTCGTCCATTAAAATTCCCAAGTTTCGAGCTTTTTCTACGCGTTCAAGGCAATTATGATTTATGTGTACTGTGAAATTGCTTTTTGATAATTCATCTATTTGTTTTTTTGTGCCTAGTAATAAGTATTTAGATTTAGTAGGATTTAATGCAAGAGAATTTAAAAATGACCACCTAGAAATGTTTTCAAGATCCTCATTAAGTTTTTCAACCTCTGATTTTATGCTGTTTACATCACACGAAATATATAATTGCAAGTCATCTGCATAAATATGATATTGACAATGTTTAATGACTTGCGTGATATCACAACTGTACAGAATAAAAAGAATAGGACCCAAAATTGAGCCCTGTGGAACACCTCTGGGTACGGGATGGATATCCGACTTGCAACTCCCACCATTAGGTCCCTGGATTTCCACAAGCTGGCTTCGATTACCGAGATAGCTAGCAAACCATTTAACGGTGTTAGGCTCAAATCCATAATAAGTCATTTTTGACAGCAGTAAGGATATATTGATGGTATCGAACGCCCTCGAAAAATCCAACAGTGTGAGTATCGTACCACGGCCCCTGTCCTGAGCAGTTAAAATATTGTCTGTTACGTCGAGTAAGGCAGTTGCCGTGCTTCGGTGCTTACGAAAGCCCGATTGAACCACCGGTAGAATCTCAGTAAACTCCAAGTAGTCAGTTAACTGTTGACAAACTATTCTCTCAAGTACTTTAGAAAGGCAAGGTAATATACTAATCGGTCGTAGGTCTTTTACGTATACTGGATTAGGAATTTTAGGAATAGGACGTACCACAGAAACTTTCCAAGCATCTGGAAATGATTGGGTTTTTATCGATAAATTCATCATCGCAGTTATGACTCCTAGGGTACGAGGTAAAGTGAGGAGAATCATGTTCAAAGCTATTTCATCAACGCCCTGAGCATTAGACTTTAGGCTCTGAATAATTTTAAGAACTAGTTCCTCTGTGACTGACTTCAGTGTAAATGTGGAGGACCCAAAAGAGTTAAATTCGTAAAATGTAAGTTGACTGATTGAGATTTCATTGCTACTAGGTAGATTTAGAAAGTGTTCATTAATAGTATTAGGGTCATTAAAATGTTTAGGCAATTGCTTCTCATTACTAATAAAAACATCATTCTTAAGATTTTTCCACAGAACTTTAGAGTTATTAGCACAACGGTTTATCCTGTGTGAAAAATACGCACGCTTCTCATTAAATATAGCACAGGTAACCAAACGCTTTAAATCCTTATAGTACTCCTTGTGCACTTGAGAGTTTGTGCGTTTATACCTTGCGTGAGCATCATTGCGGAGACTAATCATTTTCTTTACCGTATGTGTAATCCAGGGGCTGTTACGGGGCTTGATATAGGTGGACCTAACCGGAGCGTGTACGTCGAACAAGGAGATAAGATTAGCGTTGAATGCGTCTACCATTTCACTCACGTTAGACAAACTAAGAATATTTTCCCACTCAATGTTGTTGAGATCACGGTTGAAGTCGGGCTCGTGGATGTCTTTTAATGGTCTGTGTGAAATAAGTCTTGGGACAGGTTTTTCTATCTTAATGTTAAGTTGGCAGGTAACGAATGCGTGAGAGCTAAGATCCGGTATGTAATTAACGTGAGTGCAGCACACAGGTGCGTCGGTACAAACCAGGTCCAAAAGCGTACTACTGTTATCAGTGAAGTGAGTAGGCTCATTTACACATTGTAAAAGGTCAAAACAGCGTAAGAAATTCGTAAGTTTTTGCGTACGTATATCACTAATATTTGTCATGTTAACATTAAAATCCCCAAGTAGAATAATGAAGTCGTACCTTGCAAATGAGCTGACAGAACCGGTTAATGCGTCAATAAAGGTATCTATTTCAAGCCAGGGCGGACGATATGCAGTACCAATAGCGACCCTCGCACCCCTGACACTAAGGCTAAGCCACATTTGCTCGACGAGCGGTGCAACAGGATGTTTACAAACGCGTGCATTAATACCGTGTTTAACAAAAAACCCTACCCCTCCACCCCTCGAGCGCACATCCAAAGGTCGCGGCACGTGTTTTAATGTAAATCCGGGAACGACTGGTGCGCGCGCATCCTCGCCCTCTCTCAGCCAAGTTTCGTTTATGGCCATAATGTCAACGGAATGAGTTTGCATTGCCACTATGAATTCCTCATGTTTTGTGCCCAATGAGCAGGGATTTAACAAACCAACTAATAGTTTGCTGCATTTATTTACCATGATGATAAGTTCGGAGTGATTAAATAGAATAAATACAAGTAACAAAGAATGGCAGATGGCGAAGAGAAATATTGACATAATTGTAGTAAATGTAGACAGTATAGGCATAAGCACAAGTAAATAATCGACGGAGTACACACGAAGTATGATAATTGTATGATAATATTGAAATAGGCTATATTGTTATCTCGGTTATGAACATAATTTTTTATTGCGATAAAGTGCGATTTTTCCTTTTTATAATGTTGATAAGAATTGTTTTTTTGCACAAAAGTAAACGTGACATATAAATGAGTATGGTTGAATAAATTCATCAAAAAGCACCCGTGGCAAAAACCTTCCCAATATCCGCCTCCGAGCGTATCCGACTGGCAGCAGAGTCCTTGTGACGACGAACATAAACCCGGCCGTCCTTCGTCCAGTGGAACCTCCACCCCAGGCGCACACACTCCTGCCGCGCAAGGTAAAAGAGCGACCTATTTAGTCTGGTGAGTCGCTCATTCACATAGAACCTGCTCGGATTACCCGGCAGGTCAAAGCCGGAGGTGTCCGCTCCCCGGCGCACACGCGCAGCGCGCAGCAGCTCACCTCGCGGCCCGCGGCGCGCGAGCCGCACGATCAGTGGGCGCGGGCGCGCGCTCATACCAGAAACTGCTTGTCCAGTGCCATCCACAGAGCTCTGCGTCAGCGGCGACATCGCGGACGGCATGGACTCGCCCGCAGGCAGCCGACGACGCGGACCCACTCGCTCAGCAAATACGATGTCGCGTTCATCCAGGCCGACACCGAGCTTATGAGCAACTAAACACACGAGATGGGTTGGACTCTCATTGGAGTGTTCAGGTATCCCCGTCAGCTCGAGGTCATTTAAAAGGAGATCCTGATCGCGGTCGCAGAGCTCGAGCTTAAGCGCGGCGACAGTGGCGGCCAGCTCCCCGTCGGCGGCTGCCGCCGCCACCGGCCGCTCCTCTATACGCTCCTCCAAGCGCTTCACTCTCTCCTCCATACCGACGAACCGAGCCTGGAAACCCTCAATAAATCGGTGCAGTTCCACCATCTCCTGCCGAAGGCCCGCCATCTCATCCCTCACAGCACTAAATTCCGTGCGGAAGAGGCGAAGTTGTTCAGCGACTTCCTGGTTCTGACTGGGCGATGGCGTGCCGCCTCCGCTCTCACCGAGCTCACTGCACTTGATAGGCGTGTCCGTATCTGCGGACGGACACCTGCGGGGGGCCTTTGCCTTACATGCGGCACATGTCCAGGTAGTGGACACGCGAGCGGTTTGCGGGATGCTGACGCAGCCCTTATGGTACACCGCCGCGCATTCGGTGCATTTGGCGACCCCTGACGACGAAATAAATTTTCCACAACCTGAACAGTTAGCCATATTTATAATGAAGCAAAGTTAGCTATAATCACACAGCAATTTGTTCACAGCCTCACAGATGCAACCCACCAGTCCAAACGTACGCGCACTCACTATTTCTAATTAATCTTTGACCGCGGGATTACGGCGGTTGAATGACAAACGATCAATCACAGCGCGCGCGACTTTCGCACTTGAGTCAATCCCGTGAGCCGCGTAACTTGCGTGCAGAGCGTTTTACTTTATAATATTTGCGCTTCACTACCCGACGGTGATCACAAGAACTTGTTTATAAATTGTCTAGTTTTTATTGATGTTTGTCACAAATCACTTATCATAACGCTTAGTGTTTATTGTTTAAGTCTTATTTATGTTAGTTTCACGTTTCAACTAGTATTAAAAACTGTATTTTAAAATATACTTTATAAGAGCAGTGACGCAGTGATGTTTACTATCTGACAAGCCGGTCAAAGATCTTTCAATCATCATGATAATATAATGTATATTATTTAATTCAATAAAAGGTAACAAATATAGGTAAGAATCGTCTTGCCAACGAGAATACAAACTGAAACAAACAACAACAAATAACAAACAAATAAGTAACAAATTTGGAGTTGAAATAAAAAATACTCCAAAAACCAATCTTAATCATCTTGCCAGTCTTGCAGACACCATCACGTAAACCTTGTCGCGAAC
Source organism: Choristoneura fumiferana (assembly GCF_025370935.1). Taxonomy (NCBI): domain Eukaryota; kingdom Metazoa; phylum Arthropoda; class Insecta; order Lepidoptera; family Tortricidae; genus Choristoneura; species Choristoneura fumiferana. The sequence continues at coordinate 12,214,601 of NC_133494.1, forward strand.
CCCCTACCCTCGAATAGCGAACCCCTAGGGGTTTGCGTACCCCACTTTGAGAAACCCTGGATTAATCTATTGGCATTTATTTAGATTGTATAAATTTTTAAGTACGAGTACCTAGTTAACACAAAACTCAGATCGAAAACAAATCCAGATCAAAGATAAAATATACGGAGAGAAAGCCGATAAATACTAGCCTGAATAATTCAAGATAGCGGTGATCGGGGGCAGGCTGTTTGTATAAACAGTATGTTAAACAGACATTGAAATTAAAATATTATGATGAATTCAAAACGGGACCTTGGACGGGTTAACTGGCACTCGAATCTGAATTGATTTAAATACAACAGTATTGTAAAAAACAACTTGTTTTTACAAGATTTTATTTAATTTCATCTGTCCCGTTGCTTGTCTGTAATCAAATCTTCCAAGTTAAATTTGACATATTTCATGTAGTCAGATTGACTTAAAATTTTGTAAATCGCGTGACAATACAATAATCTAGTAGTGATATCCTGGTCCGCCCGGATTGCTACTACCATCTTGCTCGCTAATCCTGCCGTGAAGCAGCAGTGCTTTCACTGTTGTGTTTCGGCGTGGAGAGTAAGACAGCCGGTGAAATTACTGGCACTTGAGGTATCCCATCTTAGGCCTCTAGGTTGGCAACGCATCTGCAATACCCCTGGTGTTGCAGATGTTTATGGGCGGTGGTGATCTCTTACCATCAGGAGACCCACTTGCTCGTTTGCCATCCAGTCGAATAAAAAAAATATCCTGGTAGTGCAGCCAGCACCGTCTCCGCAGGACGGAACTCTTTAACGGTTAATAGCATCGACTTGAAATTTGGGTGACCATGCAAGTACAGTCAACAAAAATTACAGTCATACATCTTGTATTTAAAATGAAATTTCCATTGTTAGGTTATTTATTGAACAAACGCTCTGGTAATATAAACAAGTAATTATATTGAAGAAATGAGGTACTGTTAAATGGGGTATGTATTATAAGACCGACAAATCATAATACCTACAGTTGAAATGTCGACGTATAACACATCGAAATTCAGAATACCGAATGTACAAAATACCGACAACCGATACACCGAAGGTCGAAATATCTATTTTCAAATGACCGAAAGTACAAAATCCCGAAAATGGGGTATGTATTATAATACCGAAAAATCATATTACCTACAGTCGAAATATCGACACTTAACAAATCGAAATTCAGAATACCGAAAGTACAAAATACCGAAAGCAAAAAAAAGTTTGATATGTGCGAGCGAGCGAAGCGAGCGAGCAAGACGGTTCGAGGCAAAAGCGCTTGGATAGGTTAGGTTCAGAAGGCTAAGGCGGGAGCGAAGCGGAGCGTAGCTCCCGCCTTAGCCTTCGATGTTAGGTTTTTTTTTTTATAGCAGCCCGGATAATATTGCTTCACAAATGATCTTTGCTGTTGAATCTTATCCAACCTACTTTCTTAGTGGCAGTTAAGTATCTTGCCTGCTATAAAAAAAAAACCTAACATCGAAGGCTAAGGCGGGAACTACGCTCCGCTTCGTTCCCGCCTTAGCCTTCTGAACCTAACCTATCCGAGTCGCTTCTGCTGCGAACCGTCTTGCTCGCTCGCTTCGCTCGCTCGCACACATCTTTTCCTGCTATATTTGTTTCGTCTTTGGTATAACGGCAGTTTCGGTATTTTGATTTTCGATATATTGATTGTCGATTATTTTACTTGTAGTGATTATGACTGTTCGGCATTATGAGTTTTCGACCTTTCTAGTGTAGGTATTTTGATCTTCGGGATTGTAGTCTTCGGGTTTTAGGCTGCCGGTCAAATGTACTTTCGGGATTTCAAACTTTCGGTCATATATCCATTCGACGTTTTAATATTCGGCCTTCCGTCCATAGGTCTTGTGAAATTCGATCTTTCGTTTATCGGTATTATAATACATTACAGTTAAATGTAACTGAACATTAAATGTGTGGTATGGACCCTGTACCGTTTTATGAAAACCGTTGAAAGCGCTTATAGAACGTTTAAGTATAGTAATATCAAAAGAAAACCGGTTTTCTTTTCAATTACAGCATTTTACACGCACTGCTGTTTTTCTAGCTACATACGTAGCTATACCATCCATATTTCTGCAAGTCAATTAAAACTCTCCTAACAAAATTGAAGCTGCCAAGTATTTCAATCAATCCAAATTTCCTTTAAACACCTATTTCCTTCAGAAACTGCATTAAAACTTAACTGATTATAAGGAAAACATCAAACAATTCACATTCCCTTCCAACGTCACATCTCGGGGGCTAGATATTACAGCCTAAACACTTATCACAAATAATAGCGTGTTTAGATCCGTATAGGTTATTTGATTTTTCTGCTGAACATTGACTTCTCCTAATGTGGTTTTTAAACAAGGTTACGTTATTCAAGGTCGAGCATAGTGGTGCTTAAAAATACGCTGATGCTCCATGAAAGCAAAGACGTGCTTCATGTTTTTATCGTAAAAATTCCACCAAACCAAACAAAGGTGTGGGTAAGTATCTTTTGTAAATTTACCCATCATCACCGATGTGTATATTGTGGGTTTTAAATTACAAGAGAGTTCATCCTCAAAGCTAGCACACCAAGCATGAGGATTCTTCGGCCCAACGAAACATATTTACAATCAAATAAACGACCGTTTTTCTACAGTAAAAGCTGTAGTCATCCCTGCAGCGCCTCCGTCCTTCAACGCAAACAAAGTCGTAAAACAAAACTCGTTGCGAGTGAAATTCCGTTTCCTGGGACCGTTGTAATTAATGGTTATTAACGGTACTTGATTGATTTAAAGTCCCTTGATAAGGCACGAGATTAAGGTACGAATAATTAAATTATATCTTGGATAAATCACGGACTCGATAAAATTCGAATCGCCGACGTTGGAAAAGTTACCGCTAAGCGTGGATGCGTTGCGGGGAGTGTGTTTCCTATGAACCAGTAAAATGGGATTGGTCCAGGCACATCTGCCGCAGGCGCCTATAAGCGTGGATGCGTTGCGGGGAGTGTGTTCCTATGAACCAGTAAAATGGGATTGGTCCAGGCACATCTGCCGCAGGCGCCTATAAGCGTGGATGCGTTGCGGGGAGTGTGTTCCTATGAACCAGTAAAATGGGATTGGTCCAGGCACATCTGCCGCAGGCGCCTATAAGCGTGGATGCGTTGCGGGGAGTGTGTTTCCTATGAACCAGTAAAATGGGATTGTCCAGGCACATCTGCCGCAGCCGCCTATAAGCGTGGATGCGTTGCGGGGAGTGTGTTTCCTATGAACCAGTAAAATGGGATTGGTCCAGGCACATCTACCGCAGCCGCCTATAAGCGTGGATGCGTTGCGGGGAGTGTGTTTCCTATGAACCAGTAAAATGGGATTGGTCCAGGCACATCTGCCGCAGGCGCCTATAAGCGTGGATGCGTTGCGGGGAGTGTGTTTCCTATGAACCAGTAAAATGGGATTGGTCCAGGCACATCTACCGCAGCCGCCTATAAGCGTGGATGCGTTGCGGGGAGTGTGTTTCCTATGAACACATTGAGAAGAATATCACCTGCCGTATGTTCGTAGCTGCCAAAGAATTACAAGAAACTGATAGATTCATGGATTGTTATCGTATGAGCAAAAGTTAACTTCCAACACAAATTTAATGTTTTTATCTTCGTCCTTAGCCATTTTATTGCACCGAAAAGGGCGCCAAGCCGATAAAACACAAACACGAGTTTCTTGCACGCCGGTTTCAATGCGACTGATTTGCAACGCGTTTCAAATCGGTTTCAAACTGGTTGCGTCATGTGTTCAACTCAAAAGTAACTAGAAGTTGCAGTATTGTTGCAGTTGAGTTTCACCGTGTGTGCTGGGCCTATTAAGCCATTTCCAACCGAAGCAACTGGAGGTGTCTAACGGTGGACGTCCTATGGCTGATATGATAATGCTGATAATGATAGAAAAGAAAAAGAAAGAGAAGAAGGTGACTTAGATCCTTGAATCTCAAATAAGCTCCCAAAATTTCGACTCATTTCGCAGTTATGTTTAATGTAAATCAGTTAATTACTAATTTGCCTCTTTTTTCTGTAAAATAAAAAAAAAAACTTAAAACAAGAGACAATTTCATTATTCGTTTTCTACGTAAAAACATACCTGGTTTCTCCGAAAAACATTATTTTTTCTATTGTAATTAAACTTTTCGGCCATCTTGAAGACGTTTTGAAGGAAAACTTCTGCTTCCCTCCCGCAGCTAGCGAGAAATGGCAATACATTAAAAACAACTGTTTCAATTTTCCACTGTTTTACAAAAATAAATGTCTACATCAACTTTGTTGATTACACTAAACGACGAAGCTTTTAAAATTATCGAAAAGCGAAAATTTCGCACAGAATCACGAGAAAAATAACAAAGACTTTTTTTTAAAAAGGAAGCGATTTATAGGTATCATGGTGTACAATAGACAAAGGAAACACATTATCTCGGTGTTTGGGCTAGGGGTGGGGAGTAGGGGGAAGCCATCGCGAGAGCTTTAAAGGTTTCGGTAAAACAGACAAAGAGTATAGCACGAAACACAATTGGCATTGTTCTATTTTACCAATGTACCCTGATTCGATAACCATTTGGAAGGATAGGGTTTTTGAACAATTTTGTCCTATTCTGATTCAAAAATACTTAAGGATTACGCATATACAGGCAAAAATATGTTTGACCTTAGTTTGACCTTCGTATTTTTGTATAAGGGATGAATTCCCTTTACCTGAAAAGTAAATGCATAAGTATCTAGGTTTATCTATGGTATCTGTTACGCAGGGCCCGTATTACGAAGTGCAAAATTCGAACTTCGTATCTTGCCGTCCCGCTGACGCTTATATTATTTAATACGAGAGCGAGAGGGAGGGAACGACACGAACTTCGATTTTTGAATTTCGTAGTACCCCCGCAGGTCGCAGGCAGACATTGATGCCAGTCAGTTGTCACATAGATGTTTGACATTAGCCAAAGAGTAGGCATTGACATAAAAAAACAGAATGTACTCTAGCAGATCTCTGCTTAAGGGGTTTGCTCCTGGTTAGCTCATGAGCAATGTCCCGTTAGATGGCGCTGTTATCAATAGTTCCTTTTTTCAGGTTTTTTTCGTAAATTATGAAGAATTATTTCACCAAAAACTAGTGGCGGGAGTATCTAAGCGTAACCGATTTTTTGACCCCACACTCGAAATGAAATATTCCGCCAAAGCCGCAAACGAGGTGCTTTACTTTGAACGTCGATTGCGGCCGTATACGGACACTAGAGCTCACGCACACACTCAAATAGACAGCGCCAGCTAGCGAAAGTCTATTGCGACACTTAGCTACCCGATCGGGTACTCCTTCGAGTAATATTCACATTTTTTTATCGAGTCACGAAATTTTGTACTAACTGTACTTTACTCGAAAATTTTACTACGACCTATAAATCTATAAGTATTTTATTGATAATTAGAAGCAAGGTCTTGGATAACTGTTCGCATATTATAATACGAGCCAAACGCCTTTCAAGTGGTCATAATATGTGTACGATAAATTGAGAAATTACCGAGATTCTGACCACGGTTTCTTGTCTTGGTTGATGGTCTTGCTATTATTCAGGTTATATTTATAGTTACTTTTCGTAGTTACTACTCTTGCTAAAGTGGTCATGGTCGTCGGTTGAAAATCGGTAGCAAAATCTACAGGACGAGTTTCTTGGGAAAATAGTGCGGTGGTTTGTCCTTACCTTCCACGCCGCAGAGCTGGAGTTTGGAATTCGTAGTTGGCAATAGAGAGCGCTGCCACCAGGGCTCTTAGTCATCTTGTACGACACGCACAGGAATGCACAGGCAATCAAGTTTATCAAGGGCATCCGTAAAGCCAAAGTCCCTAAGACACTGTTACACATGCTCTTTAGTAGCAAGAAAGCATGCTACTATTGAGCAAATGCTAGCTAGTAGCATGTGTGAACAGGACATGCTACTATCGAGCATGCTTATTAGTGCAAGCTCGAGACGGGTGGAACGGGGAAAAGGTAATAAGCAAGTGTGAACGCGTTTGCTTCAGTCCAGTAACGAGCATGTGTAACAGTGCCTTAGACATAACCTAATATTTTATGAACAGTGCTTCGTGTAAGCTCTTCTATCAAAAGAGTAATAAAATCCATACAGAAGTTTACTATCCTAATTATCATCATCATCATCACTCAATTTCTGTGGTAAGACTTTTGGTAGAGAATTAGTAATCATAAACTGCTAATATCAATATTAATAAGTTGCTAACCATGAAAAGAGTTGACGAAAGTTTATCTAGCTTCTGCATCTGGATTTCTCAGTTCGTATATATATAATTACTAGCTTAATCCCGCGGCTTCGCTCCCGTTGAAGAAAAAAAATCTACTCTGTAGTGTAGGTATTCGAATTAAAAAAAACTTCTTGCACCTCTGCGATCCTCAAGGAATACGTTTGCCAAATCTCATGCATTTTTAGGCCATGTTTTGCCTTTATAGGTAAA